>NW_026779996.1:0-60000 GCF_030144855.1 Hypanus sabinus | reverse complement strand
CGGAACTGAAAACCGGATTCCAAGTGCGGACTCACCGATACCTTGTACAATTTCACCGTGACCTCAGCACGGCCGAAGATGCAAGATTAACGTAAATAGCGAAACATAATAAGTACTAGTTCAAAGGTGAACACCGCGGGTGCGTTAAAAGTGTAGGGAGTGTAGGGCGAAGAGGCAGCAACTGCTTGTAAATTGTTGAGTTTACAGTCTCCTGTATCCCCTCCCCCATGGTACCGATGAGCACAGGGCACTTACCGGCTGGAGAGGTTCCTCGCTGATGGATGCGGTCTTCCCGAGGCATTCCTTCTTGAACATGTCCTCGATGGAGGGGAGGATTGGGTTCGTGATGGGATTGGCTGAGCCTAGAACCCTCTGCATCCTCTGGCGACCCTCTGCGTTGCAGCCTCCACACCAGGCGGCGATGCGACAAGTCAGAACGCTCCCCACATCCCGAGAAATTCGCGAGTCTTCAATGAGAGACTACATCCCCTAATACTCCTATCCTTGCAAACTCTTCTGTACCGAGAGATATGGATGGTGGAGAAGGCAAGGGCCGGGTGGAATCTAGAATGCACTCCGGCTCAGACTCTACGTAAACAAGACCACAGTGATGAAATCCAAAGATAAAGTCACAAACAGCAGTACAAGAAATGGATACCGTACGGTTGAGCACTGAGTGCTCGGCGCGAGGCCGTTACCGACAGACATTCCATGAAGGAACATTGACGGACAATAATTGGCAGTCTGAGTCTTTAAGAGAAAGTGAGTGACAGCGAACCACTCTCCGAGGAATGGGAGTGCGAAAAACTTGATATCTGATGCTGTTGTGACAGGAACATGTCGCGTTTTTCGTGTTACATGAATTTGTCGTGCCCAGTGTAGACCCTCTGAGACGCTTATACACAATATCCCAGGAACTTCAAAGACGATCATACGATCATACGAATTAAGCTATTTGCTCGGCCCACCATTTGATCATGGCTGATCCATCCTTATTCCCAATGTCCAGCCTTCGCTCCGTATCTCGTCATGCTCTTCATAGTCAGGAATCTATCACTCTTTTATATGCCCCGTAGTTTCCCGTCCACGGCCGCCTGTAACAAGGAATTCCACATATTATCTCTTCTCTGGCAAATAAATTCCTCCAAATCTCTGTGCCGAATTCACATCCCTCTATCCTGTGGCCGTCAAAGGTATGTTTGGAGAGAAAAAAATTGCAGATTTTCCTGAAAAGAACACCTCACCAACTGTTAAACACCGGGGGGATCGATCATGCTTTGGGCTTGTTTTGCAGCCAGTGGCAAAGGGACAAATTTCACTGGTAGACAGAAGAATACATTCAATTAAATACCAGCAAATTTTGGAAGCAAACATCACACCGTCTGTAAAAATGCTGAAGATGAAAAGAGGACGGCTTCTACAACGGGATAATCATCTGCAATACATCCTAAACTCAAACTCCACAACGGACTACTTCAAGAGGCGCAAGCTGAATGTTTTGCCGTGGCCTTCACTATCCCCCGACCTAAACATTATAAACAATCTGTGGATAGACCTCAAAAGAGCAGTGCATGCAGGACGGGCAAAGAATCTCGCCAAATTAGAAGCCCTTTGCAAGGAAGAATGGTTCAAAATTCCCTCAAACAAGAATTGAAAGATCCTTAGCTGGCTACAGAAAACATTTAAAAGATGTAACACTTGCCAAAGTGGGTGTTACTAAGTACTGACCATGCAGGGTGCGCAAACTTTTGCTTCGGACCCTTTTCCTTTTTTTTATTTTCAAGCTGTAGAAGATGAAAAATTTTTAAAAAAAGTACTCTTGCTTAAAATATTAACGAAATGTGTCATCTTTAACATTATGCCTTTTGGAATTCAGGTCCACTTTTACTCGCTTAAAAAAATGTAAAGAAAAGCAAAAAAATAAATGACTGTCACTGTCGGGGTAAACTGTTGGTAGGTTTGTTTTCAGTTTATTTATTGTTTATAAATGCACAGTTAGAACAGTAGGCATGCCTGGCAGCAGAGTTGAATGCTCCTCTTGCAGGATCTGTGACGACAGGGAGACCTCCAGTGTCTCCGACAGCCTCGCCTCTGATAATTGCCTCCGGATGCAGATTCCAACACTCGGATTTATGGAGTTGGAGCTGATACTGGATGAGCTCAGGGTCATTCGAGAAGGTGAGGGGTTGGTCGGTAGGGCATATTGGGAGGACGTTAGACCCCATGTGCAGTTCACAGGAAACTGAGTGACAGTCAGGAGGTTGAAAGGATCGCTGTAGAGATCCCCTGTGTCCAACTGGCTTAATAACAGATCTACCACTTTGTAAACGTCTGGGTCGGGGAGACGGGGAAAAATGACCGAGCAGGGGAAAGTCTCACAGTTCCGGTCTCTGGCTTCGAGTTTGCCTCCATGGTTAAGAAAGGAGGGCGACATGAAACAAGCTGTGGATATTTGCGATTCCTAGTTTGGGGAACATAAAAGTGGTTTTGTGTTCAAGACACAGATTCCTACATGTTCTTTTCCCTCCCGTGTGCCAGGGCCGCGACCTCGCCGATCCGGTCCTCAGCAATGTCAAGTGGGAGGGTGAGCGAGCAAAGTTCTCCACGGGCTGGTGCCGCCAGAAATAGGAGGATAATAGAGATTAACACTTGGCTAACGTGTTGGGATGGGAATGAGGGCTTCAGATAGTGGGATTACTGGGTTCTCTTCCAAAGAAGGTGAGACCTGTGCATAAGAGAACGTTTCAATGCAACCGAAGTTAATTGTCATTCAACCATACATCAGTTAACATGAATACAGCCGAACGCGTCAGCGTTACTCAGCATGAAGAAACACAATGCCAACAATCACACGCGGCACAGAACACCCATACTACATTAACATACATACACATCTATATAATTCTGCAAGTCGACCTCAACAGAGCTTGTTTTCTTCCGAGCGAACACTGGGGGGCAACACAGACTCCTGACTGCAGGCCGCGCCACACAGTACCGCGTTGCGCCGCTCCTTCATTTACTCCTCCAGCGAGCAACTTTTTCAGTTTACACCTGAACCGAAGTAGAACTAATATTCCAGCGTGAGTTTCGCCATTAGAAAGGAGGAGTGGTGGGGTTTACACTGGAGTAGGGTTTTGGAACAAGAATCCTAAAACAGACAGTGGAGTGTTTGTTGGTACAGATGTTGTTCAGACGTCAGACCAAGTCAGGAAACAAAAGGGTGAGCCTGCTGGGACTCATATTCTGAGCTGCGTCCATTTCAATGCAGGAAGTATTGTACGAAAGGAAGATGAGCTCAGGGCAGGGATCAACGACTGGAAGAATGGTATTTCAGCCAATAGTGAGACTTGGTTGCAGGAAGGGCAGGACCGTCAGTTCAGCATTCCCGATATCTTCTGTTTTAGTCGTACTAGTACGGGGATAATTCAAGGGCTATGGGTGGTATTTCTAGTTGTTGAATATATCACGGCAATGGTCACTTAGAACAAAAGAGCAGTGCATGCAGGACGGGCAAATAATCTCGCCGAATTAGAAGCCCTTTGCAAGGAAGAATGTTTGAAAATACCCCCAAAGAAGAATTGAAAGACCCTTAGCTGGCTACAGAAAGAGTTTAAAAGATGTGACACTTGCAAAAGTTGGTGTTACTAAGTACTGTCCATGCAGGGTGCCCAAACATTTGCTTCGGGCCCTTTTACATTTTTGTTATTTTGAAACTGTAAAAGATGGAAAATTTAAGAAATAATCTTGCTTAAAATATAAAATAAATGTGTCATCTTTAACATTATGCCTTTTGGAAATCAGGTCCTCTTTTACTCGTTTAGCTATTCACAGTAACAAAAATATTGAACGGGGTGCCCAAACTTTTGCATGTCACTGTAGGGGCAAACTGCTGGTAGGTTTGTTTTCAGTTTATTTATCGTTTCCTTCTTTATAATTGCACAGTTAGAACAGTAGTCATGCCTGGCAGGAGAGTTGAATGCTCCTCTTGCAGGATCTGTGACGACAGGGAGACCTCCAGTGTCACTGACAACCTCGCCTCTGATAATTGCCTCCGGATGCAGAATCCAAAGCTCTGATTTATGGAGTTGGAACTGATACTGGATGAACTCAAGGACATTCGGGAAGGTGAGGGGTGGTCGGGAGGACATATCGGGAGGAATTTAGACCCCATGTGCAGTTCAAAGGAAGCTGAGTGACTGTCAGGAGGTTGAAAGGGGTTTGTCCAACTAGATTAATAACAGATATACCACTTTATATTCGTCTGGGTTGGGGAGACGGTTGTTAATGACTATGAAGAGGAAAGTCTCACAGTTCTGGTCTCTGGCACCGAGTTTGTCTCTGTGGTTAAGAAGGGAAGGCGAGATGAAACGAGCTGTGGTTCTCGGCGATTCCTAGTTTGTGGAACATAAAACTGGTTTTCTGCGCAAGGTACAGATTCCTGCAGGGTATTTTGCCTCCCGCGTGCCAGGGTCACGACCTCTCGGATCGCTTTTTCAGCAATCTCAAGCGGGAGGGTGAGCGGGCAAAGCTCTGCACGGGCTGGTGTCGCCAGAAATAGGATAATAGAGATTAACACATGTCTCAGGTGTTGGGGTGGGAATCAGGGCTTCAGATAGTTGGAGTACTAGGGCCTCTTCCAAGGAAGGAGAAAACTGTGCATATGAGACCGGTTCAATTCAATTCGAGTTTAATTGTCATTCAAATCTATATCAGTAAACATGAATACAGCCAAACGCGTCAGCGTTACTCAGCATAAAGAAACACAATGCCAACAATCACACGCGGCACAGAACACCCATACTACATTAACATACATACACATCTATATAATTCTGCAAGTCGACCTCAACAGAGCTTGTCTTCTTCCGAGCGAACACTGGGGGGCAGCACAGACTCTAGTCTGGTGGCCGCGCCACACCGCACCGCGTTGCGCCGCTCCTTCATTTTCTCCGCCAGCGAGCAAAACTCTCAGTTTACACCTGAACCGAAGTAGAACTAATATCCCAGCGTGAGTTTCGCCATTAGAAAGAGGGAGTGGTGGGGTTTACACTGGAGTAGGGTTTTGGAACAAGAATCCCATAACAGACAGTGGAGTGGTTGTTGGTACAATGTTGTTCAGATGTCAGACAATGTCAGGAACCAAAGGAGTGAGCCTGCTGGGACTCATGTTCTGAGATGCGTCCATTTCAATGCAGGAAGTATTGTACGAAATGAAGATGAGCTCAGGGCAGCGACCAACACCTGGAAGTACAATATTTCAGCCAATAGTGAGACGGTTGCAGGAAGGACATGACCGTCAGTTCAGCAGTCCCCGTATCTTCTGTTCTAGTCGTACTAGTACCGGGATAATTCAAGGGCTACGGGTGGTATTTCTAGTTGTTGAATATATCACGGCAATAGTCAGTTAGGACAGAAAGGAGAACTCGTCCAGGTGAAGTTTTAAAGGTGGAGCTGAGGAATAAGAACGGAATGGACTCGTTCACGGTGCAACTGTCCGGGGAGTTTAGAGGAACAAACCTGTAAGTGGTCGCAGTCTGTTGCAAGAAACATATCGCTGTGATCTTGGGTGATTTTAGCAGGTATTGACTGTGAGTCCCATACTGTGAAAGGACCAGTGGGATAGTTTGTCAAGCGTTTGGAAGAAAGTTGCCCGAATCAGTACGTATAAAGTCCCATCGGGGGAGTGCAATACTTGATCTCCTACAGCGGAATGGGACAAGGCAAGGGACAGAAGTTTGTGTAGGGGACCACTTTGCATCTAGTGATGATGATGCCATTAGTGACAAGGTCATTATAGAAAAGGATCTGTGTGACGTCCGGTTTAGTTTCCGAATTTGAGGAAGACCAGTTTTATTGGGGTCAGGGGTGATCTGCCAAGTATGGATCCGGCCAGGCTGTTTTCTGCGGTTCATCGCAAGTTGGAGCGGAAGCGCTGTTCAGTGTAGAGTGGAAAGGACCGGACCGTGAACAGATGGAAGCGTTGAAGGAGAGAGCGACTTCAGTGAACACGATTGGGGTGCCGAAGAACCGACCGACAAAATAAATATGATTTGGGACTGGGCTTGACGTTTCCGAGTTCATAATTCATTTCTGGTCGCCCAGTTACAGGAAGAGTGTGTGTGTCTTTGGTGAGGATACAGAAGGGTATCTGCCAGAAGGGTATCTGCTAGGATGCTGCCACGATTCGATAGCACAATCTGTCAGCAGAGATCAGAATTTTTTTGCTTCTTTGCTCCGGGGCAGCGAAGGCTAACAGGCGGCAGAACAGAATGTGGAATGAGCAATGCATGACCATGCTCATGGGGCTACATTACAGACCAGTCAACAGTCCACTCGGAGAGAGTTTAATGGTGTGATTGTGAAGGGAAGAAATGAAGCTAATGTCGGAAACGGGAGTGTGTAATTTGACGGGGAAGAAGGAGCTTCACTCTGTGTCTAAAACAGGATGTTTATACAGATTAATTAGGAGAAGGTGCTTGCTGTCTTGAGGCAAATCAGAGTAGATAAATTCCCACGACCTGACAGGGTATTCCCTCGGACTTTGAGGGAGACTAGTGTTGAAACTGCAGGGGTCCTGACAGAAATATCTAACATGTCGATATCCACGGGTCAGATGCCGGAGGACTGTAGGATAGCTCATGTAGTTCTGTTGTTTAAAAAAAGGCTCGAACAGTAACCCGGGAAATTATAGGCCGGTAAGTTTGACATCGGTAGTAGGTAAATGATTAGAAAGAATACTAAGAGATAGGATCTGTAAGTATTTGGATAGAAAGGACATATCAGAAACAGTCAGCATGGCTTTGTGCGTGGTAGGTCATGTTTAACCAATCTATTGGAGTTTTTGGAGGAAGTTACCATGAAAGTGGATGAAGGGAATGCAGTGCATGTTCTATACATGGCTTTTGACAAGGTGCCGCATGGGAGGTTAGTTAGGAAGTCGCTGGGTATACATGGAGAGGAAGTAAGTTGGATTAGTCATTGGCTGAATGGAAGAAGCCCAAAAGTGGCAGTGGAGGATTGCTTCTCTGAGTGGAGTCCTGTGATTAGGGGTGTGCCACAGGGATCAGTGCTGGGTCCATTGTTATTTGTCATCTATATCAATGATCTGGATGATAATGTGACAAATTTGATCAGCGCATTTGCTGATGATACAAAGTTTGGATGTGCAGTGGACTGTGAGGAAGGGTTTCAAACCTTGCAGAGGGATTGAAGCCAGTTGGAAGACAGGGCTGAAAGATAGCACATTAAGTATAATGCTGATAAGAGTGGGGTGTTACGTTCTGGTAGGACTAATCAAAATAGGATATACTGGGGAAATGGTAGGGCATTGAGGTATGCAGCAGACCTGAGTGATGTAGAAATAATTTGGAGTATTGTGTACAGTTCTGGGCACCGAATTATAGGAAGAATGTCAACAAAATAAAAAGAGTACACAGGAGATTTACTCGATTTTTTCCGGAGTTTCAGCACCTAAGTTACAGGGAAAGGTTGAACAAGTTAGGATTTTACTCTTTGGAGCGTAGAAGGTTGAGGGGGGACTTCATAGAGGTAATTAAAATTATGAGGGGATTATATAGAGTTGACGTGGATAGGCTCTTTTTTTCTATTGAGAGTAGGGGAGGTTCAAACAAGAAGGCATGAGTTTGAAGTTAAGGGGCAAAGGTTTAGTGGCAACACGAGGGGCAATTTCTATACTGAGAGAGTGGCAGCTGTGTGGAAGGAGCTTCCAGTAGAAATGGTAGAGGCAGTTTCGGTATTGTCATTTAAAGTAAAATTAGATAGGTTTATGGACAAGAAAGAATGGAGGGTTATGGACTGAGTGCAGGCCAGTGGGATTAGGTGAGTGTACGCCTCGGCACGGACTAGAAAGGCCGAGATCGTCTGTTTCTGTGCCGTAATTGTTAAATGTTTATATGGTTATTCCTCGATCGTGTGCGGTCGTTATCGTCGCCAGTATTTAGGTAGGAAACGAACCTGTTCTGAACATTCGGTATTGTCATTATAAAAAATGGATAGGTATATGAACAGGAAGGAAATGGAGGGTTATGGGCTGAATGCAGTTCTGTGGGACGAGGTGAGAGTAAGCGTTCGGCACGGTCTAGAAGGGCCGAGATGGCCTGTTTCCGTGCTCTAATTGTGATATGGTTATATGGGCCAGTGGGACTAGTTGAGAATAAGCGTTCGGCACGGACTAGAAGGGCCGAGATGGCCTGTTTCCGTACTGTAATTTTTATATAGTTTTATGGTTATATCTCTCGTTACAAAACGTATTAGAGCGTTAGGAGTTTGAGGGGATTTGGTCTGTCATTGGAGACTCGCGAATTTCTCCGGATGTGCTGTGGAGAGCGTTCTGACTTGTCGCATCGCCGCCTGGTGTGGAGGCTGCAACGCAGAGGGTCGCCAGAGGCTGCAGAGGGTTCTAGGCTCAGCCAACCCCATCACGGGCCCAAACCTCCTCTCCATCGAGGATATGTTCAAGCAGGAATGCCTCGGAAAGACCGCATCCATCAGCGAGGAATACCTCCCGCCGGGAAATGCCCTGGGCTCATCGGTACCATCGGGGAGGGGGTACAGGAGCCGGAAACTCAACAATTTACAAGCAGTTACTTCCCCTCCGCCGTCAGTTTGACAACGCTCCCTAAAAACTTAAACACTCCCCCGGTAAACACCTTTTTTGCAATATTTATTAACTTCCCAGATTTACGTTAATTTTACATCATTGCACCGCACTGAAGTCACGTTGTAGTTGCAGAAAAGGTCGGTGAGGCTGCGCTTGGAGGGCGGTGTTCAGATCTGGTCTCCCTGCTGTAGGAAAGATGCCACTGAGCTGGAAAGAGTGTAGAGGGAGATTTACGAGGATGTTTCCGGTTCTCGAGGGTCTGAGTTATGGTGGGAAGGCAAGCAGGATGGGACTTTGTTCTTTGGAGCGTAGGTATAAAGCCAGGGGAGGCACAGATAGGGTGAATGTGCACAGTTTTTTTTCCCCCTGGGTTGGGGTATCGAAAGCTCATATGCACAGAATTGAGATGAGAGTGGGTGAAAACGGTGAGGAGAGAGGCAGGGAATGGGGTGAGAGAGAGAGAGAGAGAGAGAGAGAGAGAGAGAGAGAGAGAGAGAGAGAGAGAGAGAGAGATGTGGAGAAGCGGAATGAGTTGGTGAGAAGAAGGGCAGAGTGAGAAGAGGAGTGAGTAGGAAGGAGGAGTAAATGGAGGGAGCAGGGTAGTTCGGGGCAGGGTGGGGAGAAGACTGGTCTAGGTGGGGAGAGGGAGAGTAGGGGAGAATGGGGATGCGAGTAGAGAAGGAGACTGGAGTACGAAGGAGCTGAAGAGAGTGTGGGTGAGAATGAATGGTTGGGGGAGATAGGGTGAGGTTGATTGAATGCGGAGAAGTGGGGTGAAGTCATTTGATTGAAGTCGGCCCCACGGGTTGTTGACAGAGACCTCGGATCTCTTCAGGAATATCCGGGTAAAAAGGTGCCGACTTCTCACAGATGAATCTGTAATTACGTTTGCAACTGTAACTGGAAATGTAACTCCATCCGTCCGATTCGCACTTACGGCAGGTGGGCGATCCATAATTCAACTCGTACAGAAGATCAGAGGCCACATTCCTATCAAAGAGGTTTAGATAATTTCAACAGAGACAAAACAGATCCAGCACACAACCGGAGACCGTCGCCAAACTAATCCCACTAACCTGCGCTCTTCCCACAGCCCCATGTCAGCCTCTAAACTTATCCTATGACATCGCGCTAACCTCACAGCCCCGGGTCCATCGCCATACGAATCCCATTACACCGCTCTCCCCTACAATCCCGAATCAGCTCCCAAATTAAGCCCAGAGCACGACCCTCTACCGTCAACCCTGAGTCAGACAACAAACTAATCCCACTGTCTCACTCTCCCCACTTCCCTGTCTTTCTGCAGACTGATCTCACTGACTCACTCTCTCCCCACAGACCTGAGTCAGAACTCAAACTAATCCCACTGCCTGACTCTTTCCTCACGAACTCGTTTCAGCCTCCAAACGAATCCCACTGAACCACTCCGACACCAGAGAACAGCAACAGACCAAACCTCACCTGTCTGCGCATTTTCCAATCCAGTATGTTACGTATCGATAGACAGCGCTGGAAACAAACTTCTGTGAAATTAAATCACTTCAGTTAATGATTAGAACCAGACTCTCTCAATGCATATCCATTTGAAGAGGCGGTACAAAGAGGGAATCAAACAGTGTCTGAGCTCGGGAGTGTGGTGAAATTCACTCTGTGTCTGACCCCAGGAATGTGTGATGGGAAGGCTGGAGGGAAATTCACTCTGTGTCTGACCCCAGGAGTGTGTGATGGGACGGTGTGGAGGGAGATTCACTCTGTGTCTGACCCCGGGTGTGTGTGATGGGACAGTGTGGAAGGAGATTCACTCTGTGTCTGACCCCGGGTGTGTGTGATGGGAATCTGTGGAAGGAGATTAACTCTGTGTCTGATCCCGGGAGTGTGTGATGGGGCGGCTGGAGGGAGCTTCACTCTGTGTCTGACCCCAGGAGTGTGTGATGGGACGGTGTGCAGTGATTATCACGCTATGTCTGAATCCAGAAGTGTGTGATGGGACGATGTTGAGGGATTTTCACGGTGACAAGCCCTGGGACTGTGTAATGGCACAGGTGGAGGCGGCTTCACTCTGTGTCTGACCCCAGGAATGTGTGATGGGAAGGCTGGAGGGAAATTCACTCTGTGTCTGACCCCAGGAGTGTGTGATGGGACGGTGTGGAGGGAGATTCACTCTGTGTCTGACCCCGGGTGTGTGTGATGGGACAGTGTGGAAGGAGATTCACTCTGTGTCTGACCACGGGTGTGTGTGATGGGAATCTGTGGAAGGAGATTAACTCTGTGTCTGATCCCGGGAGTGTGTGATGGGGCGGCTGGAGGGAGCTTCACTCTGTGTCTGACCCCAGGAGTGTGTGATGGGACGGTGTGCAGTGATTATCACGCTATGTCTGAATCCAGAAGTGTGTGATGGGACGATGTTGAGGGATTTTCACGGTGACAAGCCCTGGGACTGTGTAATGGCACAGGTGGAGGCGGCTTCACTCTGTGTTTCACCCCGGGAGTGTGTGATGAGACGTTGTGGAAAGATCTTCACACTGTCTCTCAAATCAGGAGTGTGTGGTGGGACAATGCGGAGGGGGTTACACTGTGTGTCTTGATTATTAATGTCTCGTCTCAAGGTAATACATACCTTTTCCTCGTCTGAATCTATTTCGAGGAGCCTCGAATCGTGTTCTGAACAATGTCCCATCGCTCCGTTATAGGATTTTAAAATCTCGGATATGAAATAACACCGGTCCTCTTTTTTGATCCAGTTATGGGGACATTTTATCTCTGCAACTCAAGAACAAGAAACTCTGAAACTCCCTCCAGAAATCCCGTTGCATCAACAGGGATCATAAAAAGTTAAATTCCCTCCATAACGTCCAATCACACAATCCCGGGGACGGACACAGTGTGAAGCTCCCTCCACACCGTCTAATCACGCACTCCCGGGGTGTCACACAGAGCGAATCTCCCTCCACACCGTCCCATCACACACTCCGGGATAAGAGACAGAGTGAATCTCTCTCCACACCTTCCCATCACACAATGCGGGGGTCAGACACAGAGTGAATCTCCCTCCACATCGTCCCATCACACACTCCCGGGATCAGACACTACATGTCGCTCCCTCCACACCGTCCCGTCACACATTCCCGGATTATGTGATGGAGTGAAACTCTGTACCTCCTCCCTCCTCATCTCTCACCCACTGTTATGTGGAGCTGTTGAAACGGGGGATGTCGTCTCACCTCTTCTCCTGGTAAGGTATTGGCAAATCTGAGCTTTGTTTTCGTTGATGTTTCTGTACTTCATTTCGAGCTGATTGAACTGATGACAGAGCTCGCTGTGCTTTCGATTCAGCTCCGAGAGATCCGAGTTGAGGGTAGTAATGTTGTTTTCGAGGATAGTGAGGTTGTTGCTGAGGGCGGAACGATTCTTCTGACAGTTTCTCTGGGAGAGATCCAGGCGGGTGTTCTCGGATGTCCTGGATTTAAGGGTTGAGTTCAACTTGTAGACTTGCTGTTGATATTGGAGCTGGGTCCGGTTCATCTCGTGATGTTGTTCCCAAAGTCTCTGGTAGTTTCGCTCGGAGGTTATCAGAAAATGAAGAGTCTGTGATACTGAGAGTGATAGTAAAGTATGTGTCAGTGACACTGTGTGAGGTGAGTCGGTGTCAGATACGGGGAGTGTCTCTGTCACAGTGAGAACACTGTCTGTGACGAGGTCTGAGGAGTGTCGACGTCACGGTGTGGGGAGTGTCGGTGTCGCACTGAGGTGCGAGTCTGTGTAATAGTGAGGAGTGTGTGGGTATCACAGTGATATGCCTGTTTGCATGGGTCTGTGTCACAGTGAGGGGAGTATCAGTGTCACAATATGGAGACTGTCAACGTCCCGATGTTGGGAGTGTCCATGTAACAGTGATGTTGTGTAGCTGTCACGGAGAGTGGTTTGTCGGTGTCACAGTGAGAGAAGTGCGGGTGCCACGGTGAACAGAGTGTTTCTGTTTGGGGAGTGAAAATGTCACGGAGAGGGGAACGTCGGTGTCACGGTGAGAGGGAGTGTCCGTGTCACTGTCAGTGGGACTGTCCAGGGCATTGTGAGGGCAGTGACGATTCCCGGTGTAGGACCTGACGGTGTCACGGTGAGTGGCTTGTTGGTGTCCCTGCAAGAGGAACATCATGTGTAAGTGTCACGGTTAGGGGAGTGTTGGTGTAATGGTGTGGGGTGGACGGTGTCACGGTGTTGGGATTGTCGATGTCACGGTGACAGGTGTGTTGATATCACGGAGAGGGAACTGTCGATGTCACGGAGAAGGGTGTGTAACTCTCACGGTGAAGGCTGTGTCAGTGTCACGGTGAGTGTCCTGTCGTGCACGGTGTGAGGTGTCATAATAATGGTAACGGTATTATCTATGCTATGTTGAGGGTAACGTCTGTGTCACGGTGAGGAACGTGTCGCTGTCACTGTGAGGGGCTTTTCGACGTCAGGGTGAGGGGCATGTTAGTGTCAGAGTGAGACTTTTGCGCTAACGTTTCATTCCACTCTCTTTATTTAAGGTCTGACTCGCAGCCCGTTCCACTCACCATAGATCGAGAGTCCGGCCACTATCGCGACGAGGGCGAACGTAACTAGGCAGAGTTGGCAGATCCTACGGTCCGGTCTATTTTCGATGTTCTGTTTCGGCTCCTGTTTCTGCAAACCTGTAGAGAGAACATTCAGCTTGTGTGTGAAATCAGCCTTGACCCCACTGGAAATCCTTCATTCCCAGCCTTCGCTACAGGGAAGCGGCCCAGGTGTCCGACCTCTCGTTGTAACACATGCCACCGATTCCCGGCAGAGTCCTGTTAAACCTCTCCGGAGGCCGTCCAACGCCCTGACATCCTTCCGATAATGGGGTGACCAGAACTGTATACAAAGCGCCTGAATCAGCCTAACTCGTGATTTTCTTATAACGATGCAATGTAACTCCCTGGCATTTGTACTCAATGCCTACGATTAATCAAGGCAAGAACACAGAATATAGAACAATACAGCACAGTACTGGCCCTTTGGCCCATAAAACTGTGCCGAACCTTAAACACTTCCTCCCATGTAACCCGACACATTAAATGTTTCTATATACCTGTCTAGTAGTGTCTTAAATTTTACTAGTGTATCTGCCTCTAACTCAGGCAGTGCATTCCACGCAACAGCCAATCTCTGAGTAAAAAACCTTCCTCTAATATCCACCTTGAAATTCCCACCCCTTACCTTAAAACCATGTGCTCTTATATTGAGCAGTGGTCCCCAGGGGATGAGGCGCAGACTGTCCACTCTATCTATTCTTGTCAATTTATCGTATCTTCTATCTTGCATCCTCTCATCTTCCTTCGCTCCAGAGAGTAAACCCCTAGCTCCTTTAATCTCTGATCATATTGCACACTCTCTAAGCCAGGCATTATCCTGGTCAATCTCCTTTGTACCCTTTTCAATGCTTCCACACCCTTCCTACAGTGCGGCAACCAGAACTGGACACAGTACTCAAAGTGTGGCCTAAAATGCCATGGGCATTCTTAACCATCTCATGCAACTGTGCAGCCATGATCAGGGAGCTCCGAACACAGATCGCAAGATCCTCTGCCTATCTAAAGTAAAGACATGTTCGGAACATTGTAATCTGAAGGGTTGTATTGTGCTGTAGGTTCTCTATGTTTCTATGTTCCAACAATGTTTCGGGTCTTGGCTTTGATTGTGTGTCACTTGTTTCATTTGACCTACCAAGGCCCAACATTTTAGGTTTGACGGTGTTAAACTCCATCTGCCAGGTCTCCAAACCGT
The DNA here is from genome assembly GCF_030144855.1 of Hypanus sabinus. Lineage (NCBI taxonomy): Eukaryota > Metazoa > Chordata > Chondrichthyes > Myliobatiformes > Dasyatidae > Hypanus > Hypanus sabinus. The sequence continues at coordinate 45,590 of NW_026779996.1, read as the reverse complement.
ATCTGTAACTGATCTACGCCCCACTGAATTCTTGGCCAGTCTTCTCCGCTCTCCACATCATTGCATACCCTTCTTGATCAGCTCTTTCCCTTTTCCCCCTGTCATTTCCAACCTTCGGACACATATTTTCTTTTGAAAGACTAAACGCAACATGGTACATTTACACTGAAGTCCTCTCACATTCAGTATTTGTTTTAATTTAATCTGGAATCGTCTGCGGATCGTGGAAACACCTGCATTCAGTGGCTAGAGGTAATGGTCCCGATCTGGGAATTGAATAGTGTTTTCTCTGAATCACTTGCTGTGCAATGATGGGTTCGAAGAGCCTGTATTGTGTTGTATGTTTTCTATGTTTCAATGTTTCTATATACATCACAAAGAGGAGAGGTCCTGCCGAATAAAGTGTCACAGTTACAGAGAGAGGACAGTAGAAGCAGACGATCAGGTGCAGGGGGCCACGACGAGGTAGATCGTGAGGTCAGGATTCCATCCGATCGTCCTAGGGTGCCGTAGGATAAACCAATAAAAAGGGGCATAAGCAGTCCTTGAGACTGATGGACGGGCTTTTGTATAATTCTCCCCGAATGGATGGAGACCGGATTGGGTGGGGGGTCTATGATTATGCTGACCCCTTCACCGAGACAGCAGGAGGGATTTAACTGAGGCCCGAGTGGCAATCTTCTATTACCCAGATTGTGGTCAGTCTATGGAACGAGATGACAGAGGAAGTGGTCGAGACAGATGCATGAGAAACTAGGACTACAGGCACTGTGTCTTGTGACCCCTCCACAATGACGTTATTACTGTGAGAGGGGAAAGGGATTTAATTGTGGCCTCTAATCCGACCCTCCCAGGTCGCAACACACCGCACCGACAATCAAAGCGAGTTCCCTCCTCTTCGCATCTCTCACGCGTTCCCTCCGTTTTATTCTCAAACAGGGGATCATTGGGGTCAGCTGTACATTTGCCGTGAAATCTCTCGACAGGATTGGACACGTCACCTAAACATGGACAAACTAACAAAGATGAAAGTGACCTCGATCTGTCCGGACCCGGGGCGCCGAAGAGGTCTTATGGACAATAGATAATAGACGATAGGTGCAGAAGTAGACTATTCGGCCCTTCGTGCCTTCATTTTAACGTAATTCCTGTGAACCCTGACCTGTTTGTGCAGTGGCTGTCAGCCCGCCGGGTCCCGAGGAAATGGGAGGATCTTCGGCCTCATCGATGCGGGGTTCCTCTTTCCGAAATTTCAACTCTGAGTAGGTGGAGTTCAGACCGTCTGGGAGAGAGAGTCGGAGAGGCAGATTAGGAAGAGAGTGAGAGCGGTAGGGAGTGGAGCGGGGTATCGAGGAGAGAGAGAGGAGAGATAGAGAGAGTGGAAAGTAAGGGGAATTAGGGGTGAAACAGCGAACGAGAGCGTGAGGGAGGAGGGAGAGATAGGAGAGACATAGGGAGGCAGAAGAGAGCGACGGACAGATATGGGCAATGGGCGGGAAGATGCGAGAGAAACCATGGGGAGAGAGAATGGGATGAGAGAAGTGGAGACAGATGGTGAGAGAGAAGGGGAGGAGAGTCGGGAACAGTGAGAGGACTGGGAGAGGTGTGAGAGAGAGCGAAAGAGAGGGGGATTGAGAAGGGAAAACGGACAAAAGTGGAAGAGGATGGGGAAGAGAGAAAAGGAGAACTTGAGAGACAGAGGGAGAGAAGAGCGAGGGAAGGGAACGTCGGGGAAAGGAGGAGAGACGTGGATGGAGAGGAGGAGAGGGCGCGACGGGAAATGAGCGGCAAGTTTAGCGACAGAGCCGTTTGGAAGACCGATAGTGGCGGACGGGGAGAGATGAGAGAGTTCAGAGAGAGAGAGAAAGAGTGCGAGTGGGTGGTAGAGACGGTGACTGTGATAGAGGAGAGACGGGAACGACAGGGGGCAATGAGACAGGGTAAGGACAAGGGGCCAGAGGAAGACAGGGGGGAAACGGAGAGAGACGAGAAGAGAGGGTTTGAGGAAGTGAGGGAGTGAAGAGAAGGGGAAAGAGGGAACAGAGAGTGTGGTTTAGGAAAGAGAGAGCGCGTTTAAGGATTTATACCGCGCTCCCTCCTCACCGTCTCTCCAACTGTGACCCGCCTCACCGCTCCGACACGGCGCTCACTCATCTCCGACCCCCTCCCCACCCCATTCCATAACGCTCGCTCCTTGTCGGCCCTTCCTCCACCTGGCACATCCCATGCTACCTCTCCTCGCCGACCCTTCTCACTGCACACGGCGCTCCCTCTATAGCGCCCCTCCCTGGACGCTCACTCCTCACGGAAACCTCCGCACCGTCCATCGAAAGTTCACCCCCCCCACCCCCGTCGTCTCTCCAACGTGTTCTCTCTGTCTTATGCTCAAACAGGCAATCTTCAAGGTCAACTGTACGTTTGCTCTGAGATCGTTCGACAGGATTGAACACGTCAGCTAAACACAGACAAGCCAACAAAGAAACTGACCTCCACCTGTACGGTCCTGGGCCGCCGAGAGGGTCTTGACATTAAGTTCCGCGTACGTTACATCAGGTTCAGCTGGGGACAAAACAGTTAGAGTCGGACACAGTGTGAATTTCCCTCCAATCCGTCCCATCGCATACTCCCGGGGTCGGACACAGAGTGAATCTCCCTGCATACCGACCCATCACACACTCCCAGGGTAAGACACGGAGTGAATGTCCCTCCAGACCATCCCATCATACACTCCCGTGGTCAAAGACAGAGTGAAACTCCCTCCACACCGTCCCATCGCATACTCCCGGGGTTGGACACAGAGTGAATCTCCCTGCATACCGACCCATCACACACTCCCAGGGTAAGACACGGAGTGAATGTCCCTCCAGACCATCCCATCATACACTCCCGGGGTCAAAGACAGAGTGAAACTCCCTCCACACCGTCCAATTGCATACTCCCGGGGTCGGACACAGATTAAATCTCCCTGCACACCGTCCCATCACACACTCCCGTGCTCGGACAGAGAATGAATCTCCCTCCACACCGTCCCATTACACACTCCGGGGGTCTGACACAGAGTGAATCTCTCTTCAACCCATCGCATCACACACTCCCGGGTTATGACACAGAGTTAACCCCCTTTTACACCGTCCCATCACACATTCCCGGGGACAGACACAGAGTGAAACTCCTTCCACACCGTCCCATCACACACTCTCGGGGTCAGACACAGAGTGAAACTCCCTCCACACCGTCCCATCACACACTCCCGGGGTCAGACAAAAAAGTGAATCCCCATACTCGCCGTCCCACCATATACTCCCGGGGTCAGACAGAGAGTGAAGCTCCCACCCTCCGTCTCTCTGCCCTACTCACCTGGGGAAGGAAACTGTGAGTCCGTTCTGGTGAACTTCACATTCATGTAAGTCTCTCTGCCGTCCATCCTGTCAAAGAATCTCTGAGTCTGTGAGCTCAGAAGGGGAAGCGACCGTTGTCAGAGGAAGCCCGTGTTGACACGCGGGTCCGATCGACAACAACAAACACCAGATGAGCAGCTGGTACAGAGAGGAACCGAGACAGACGGGGATTGCGGGGAGGAGGGAGGCTTGTGGCGTCACAGAAAGTTAGAATCAAAATTAGAGTGGGGGGTAGAGTAGTGGGTAGAAATAGGGGATGGAGAGGGGGTGAGAGGGGAAAAAGGTGGTTAGCGGAGAGAGATGCGGGTGACAGGGAGGCAGTAGGGACTGTGGGGAGAGAGGGAGCAGTGCGATACAGATTTGGAATGAAGCGGGGAGAAAAGGGGGGAATAGAGAGGGAAGATTTGGAGAGAGATCGTGAAGAACGAGAAAGTGCGAGCGAACGGGGTGAAGAGAGGTTTGGATGGAATGAGAAGGAGCGGAGGGGAATATATGGAGGAGAGAGAGCGAGATAGAGAGGAAATGAGTGAAGGAAGGGGAGGGTTGAGGGAGAAGGTATTTAGACGATGGAGGGAAAGAGGGAGCGGATAGGGTGAGAGAGGAAATGAAAGGAAGGAGGGAAGTAGAGTAGAAGGGCAGGAATGAGGGAATGTCGGTGTGATTTATGTCACTCATAAAGAGCCTCCATTGTCCTGGAGATTTGCCCCCTCCCCCGGTTGGCTCCTGGTTTCTGACAGCTCTTGACCATCCCCAGGTTCTCAAACCCTCTGTCCGCGAGAAACCATGGACCCAGGACAAAACACTAGCACATCCACCGAGATGAATGAACCTCCTCCCCTCGGACAGAGGGGAAAAGAGCCCAGTGGAGCCATCTCTCTTCCCTTCCTTATTCCGTGGCATTCTCACTCCCTCTCTCTCCCTCAGCTCTCCTTCTCTCCCCACCCCCAATAGCTCTCTCTGTCTTTCATTCTCTCTCTCTCTCTCTCCCTCTCTCCCATTCTATCCCCTTAGCTCCCCTTCATACGGACCCACCTTCCCCGTTACCTTACCCAGCTCTTTCACACATCGTCTCCACACCGATTCTCCTCTCGAACAACGCCGCCCGTCGCCGTGACCCAGAGACGTCCCACTTCACCAACCCTTTGCACCCCGACCAGGAAGCTCCCTGCATCTTCGGTCCCTTCCCATCCGCATTTCCAGCGATGACGGATGGGGGAGAGATTATGCAGCATTTAGCCCTGAACAGCCGGCCATCTGTCTTCTGCGCCCTCTTTTCTCTAAATCTCGCATTAACCGACAACCCCTCTCCTTCGATGGTTTCGTCTCTCCTCCCACAACACCCTCCCTCAATTCCCGCTCTCCACCCCACCGGAACACATTCTCCCGGGATGAGACACTCAGTGAATCTCCCTCCACATCGTCCCATCACACACTCCCGGGGTCAGACACAGAGTGAATCTCCCTCCACACCGTCCCATCACATACTCCCGGGGTCAGACACAGAATGGATCACCCTCCACACCGTCCCATCACACTCTCCCGGGGTCGGACACAGAGAGAAACTCAGTCCGCACAGTCCGATCACACACTCCCGGGGTCAGACACAGAATGAATCTCCCTCCACTCTGTCCCATCACACAGTCCCGGGGTCAAACACAGAGTGAATCTCCCTCCACACTGTCCCATCACACACTCCCGGGGTCAGACACAGAGTGAATCTCCCTCCACACCGTCCCATCACACACTATCCAGGGGTCAGAAAAAATAGACAATAGACATTAGGTGAAGTAGGCTATTCGGCCCTTCGAGCAAGCACCACCATTCAATGTGTTTATGGCTGATCATCCACAATCAGTCCCCCTTTCCTGCCTTTCCCCCATATCCATTGACTCCGCCAACTTCATGTGCTCTATCTAACTTTTTCTTGAAAGCGCTCAGAGAATTGGCTTCCACTACCTGTTGAGGCAGAGCATTCCTCAGATCTCTGGGTGGAAACGTTTTTTTTTTCCTGAAATCCGTTCTAAATTGCCTACCCCTAATTCCTAAACTGTAACCTCTGTTTCTAGACTCCGTCAACATCGGGAACACGTTTCCTGCATCTAGCGTGTCCAATCCCTTAATAAGTTCATATGTTTCAATCAGATCCCCTCTCATTCTTCCAAATTCCAGTGTTCTCAAGCTCAGTCACTCCAATCTTTCAACAGAGTGAAGCTCCCACAAAACCACTCATTCACACAATCCCGGGGTCAGACACAAAATAAAGCTTCCTCCACAACATAGTATTACATACTCCCGGAGTCAGACACTGAGGGAATCTCCGTCCATACCGTCCCATCACACACTCCCGGGGTGAGACACAGAGTGAAGCTCCCTCCACACCGTCTCATCACACACTCCCGGGGTCAGACACAGAAGGAAGCTCCCTCCACACCGTCCCATCACACACTCCCGGGCTGAGACACAGAGTGAAGCTCCCCCCACACCGTCCCAGCACACACTCCCGGGGTCAGACACAGAATGAAGCTTACTCCACACCATCGCATCACCCTCCATACCGACCCGTTGTTTCACGTTGTTTGTCAATGAAAAGTACATGTTTGTTGAGGGGTGAGGTCATAGTTTCTTAACTACCCTACCTTACAGGTCTACCTATTACATGTAGATAGCGTAGCTAAGAAGGTTTATGGGGTGTTAGCTTTCATAATTCGAGGTTTCGAGTTTAAGAGTCGCGAGGTAATGATGCAGCTCGTAAAACTCTGGTTAGCCCACACTTGGAGTACTGTGTCCAGTTCTGGTCGCCTCACTATAGGAAGGATGTGGATGTACTGGAAAGGGTACAGCGGAGATTTACCACGATGCTGCCTGATTTAGAGAATATGGATTATGAACAGAGATTAAGCGGGCTAGGGCTCTTCAGAGAGAAGGAGGATGAGAGGAGACATGATAGAGGTATACAAGGTATTAAGAGGAATAGATAGAGTGGACAGCCAACGCCTCTCCCCTAGGGCACCACTGCTCAATACAAGATGTCATGCCTTTAAGGTAAGTGGTGGGAAGTTCAAGCTGGATATTAGAAGAAGATATTTTTAAGAGAGTACTTGGTGGGTGGAATCCACTGCCTGAGTCAGTTGTGGAGGCAGATGCACTAGTGAAATTTAAGAGATCACTAGACTGGTATATGGAGGAATTTAAGTTGGTTGGTTACATGGGAAGCGGGGTTTAAAGTTCTGCACAACATTGTGGGCCGAAGGGCCTGTACTGTGCTGTACTGCTGAATGTTCTATGTTTTGTAGTTTTAAGGTGCTTGGATGGTGGTACAAGGGTTGTCAGATAAATGTTTTTCACACAGCGAGTGTGGGTTGCCACAGAGCGAGAATGCACTTCTGGTGATGGTGTTCGAGCCGGATTCAATGGTATCTTTTAATAGTCTCTTAGATAGGAACTTTGTTCTGTGATTTTGTTAATGCAATTGACCCCTACGCCTACTTCCGTTTCATCTGCAAACTCTGCCACAAAGCCATCTGTTCCACTCAGCATTGAAAATCAATGTGAGAAGTAGCGGTCCCAGCACAGTCCCCCTGAGTAAAACCACTCGTCACTGGCAGCCAACCGGAGAAGGCCCATTTTAATCCTACTCGCGGCCTCCTGCCTGTCAGCCATTCCCCTATCCATTCCTGTGTCTTTCCTGTAACACCAAGGGATTATGTCTTGTTAAGCAACCTCATCCATGGCACTTTGCTAAATGCGTTCTGGAACTCCAGTAAATGACAACCACTGTCTGTCCTTTGACCACCTTGCTGGTTACTTCCTCAAAGAACTCTAACAGATTTGCCGGCATAATTTCCCCTGACAGAAGCCAGCTGACTTTGACTAATTTTAGCATTCGGCACCAAATGCCTCGCAACCACAAATTTATTAATAGACTCCAACACTCTCCCAACCACTGAGGTTGAGCTAAGTGGAAACATAGAAACCCTACAGCACAATACAGGCCCTTCAGCCCACAAAGTTATTCCGAACATGTACCTACCTCAGAAATTACTAGGCTGACCCATAGACCTCTATTTTACTCAGCTCCGTGTACCTATCTAAAAACCTCTTAAAAGCCCCTATCCTATCTGCATCCACCACCTTGCCGGCAGCCCATTCCACGCACTCCTCACTCTCTAAGTAAAGGAAATTACCCCTGACTTCACCTCTGAACTTACTCTCCAGCATCTTAAACCTGTGCCCTCTTGTGGCAACCATTTCAGCCCTTGGAAAAAAAATGCATCTGAATAGCCAATGAATCAATGCATGTCGTTAGTTTGTACATCTCTGTTATGTCACCTCTCATTCTACTTCGCTTCAAGAAGAAAAGACCGAGCTCACTCAAACTATTCCCATCAGGCATGCTCCCCAATGCAGGCAAAATCCTTGTAAATCTCCTCTGCTCCCTTTCTATGGCTTCCACACACTTCTTGTTGTGAGGCGTCCAGAACTGAGCACAGTACCCCAAGTGGGGTCTGACCAGAGTCCTAATAACTGTAACATTACCTCTCGGCTCCTAAATTCAATTTCACGATTGGTGAAAGCCAGTACACCATAACAAGTCTTAACCACAAAGTCGACATGTGGGTCAGCTTTAAGTGTCTGACTCGATGATCTCTCTGTTCCTCCACACTGCCAAGAGTCTGAAAAATAATACCATATTCTGACATCATACTTGACCTACCAAAGTGAGCCACTTCGCACTTATCTGGGTTAAACTACATCTGCCGCTTCTAAGCCCAATTTTTCATCCTATTAATGCCCCGCTGCAACCGCTGCCAACCCACCACACTATCCACAACACCTGCAACCTCAGTGACATGAGCAAATTTACTAATCCAACCTTCCACATACTTATCCGGGGCATTTATAAAAAAAGATTACTTAGAGTAAGAATCCCAGAACAGATCCCTGAGCCTCCAACGTCCTGCCTGAGATCATGATAGCCAATTAAACGTTTTTCAAAATTGTCAGTTCCTATCTCTCTCCAATGATATTGTAAAGGAGATAGAATATGATCACTACCCTCAAAATGTCTGGAGATCGACACCGGACCAGGTACAATTTCCATAACCAAATCAAGTACAGCCTCTCTTTTTGTAGGCATATCTACATATTCTGTGAGGAAATCTTTGTGAACACACCTAACAAACTCTGCCCCATTTAAACCACTTGCTCCAGGGAGATGCCAATTGATATTTGGGAAGTTTAAAACTCCCATCACGACAACTCCATTATTATTGCACCTTTCCAGGATCTGTTCCCCTATCTGCATCCTCGATATTCCTGTTACTATTAATTAATGCGGCCTATAAAACTCCAAGTAAAACTATTGTTCCCTTCTTTTTCCGAACCTCCACCCACAGAGACTCCATAGAAAATCCCTCCATGGCGTCCACGTTTCCTACAGCTGTGGTAATATCAACGATCGGCAGTGCCACGCCCCCGCCACATATGCCTCCCTCTCTGTCCTTTCTGAAGCATCTAAAACCTGGCAATTGAAGTAACCATCCCTGTCCCGGAACTATCCATTTCTCTGTAAATGTCACGACTTCATATCTCTAAGTAGTGATCCACGCTCTAAGCTCATCCGCTTTCTTCAAAACACCCCTTGCGTTAAAATAGACACACCTCAAGCTTTCGGCTTACCTACTCTACTCTATCATCTGCCTAACCGCCCTCTCGCACTGTCTACAAGCTTTCTCTATTTGGGAGCTAACCTCCTCTTTCCCAGTCTCTATAGTTCGGATCCCACCCCCAAACATTCTAGTTTAGTGTGTGTTGGGACAGTGTGTAGAGAGCGTCCCTCTGTGCCTGCTCCCGGGAGTGTGTGATGGGACGGACTGAAGGGGGATTCACTCTGAGCCTAACACCGGGAATGTGTGTTGGGAGAGTGTGGAAGGAGATTCACTCTGTGACTGACACCGAGAGTGTGATGGGACGGTGTGGAGGGAGATTCACTCTGTGTCTGACCCCAGGAGTGTGATGGAACGGTGTGCAGGGAGATTCACACTGTGTCTGACCCCGAGAGTGAGTGTTGGGAAGGTGTGGAGCGAGATTCACTCTGTATCTGTCTCCTAGAGTGTGTAATGGACGGTGTGTAGTGAGATTCACTCTGTTTCAGACCCCAGGGGTTTGTGATGGGCCGGTGTCGAGAGAGCTTCACCGACTGTCTGACCAAGTGTGTGTTTGAGATGAGACCGTGTGGCCGGAGCTTCACTCTGTGTCTGACACCTAGAATGTGCGATGGGACGGTGTGGATGGAGATTTACTCTGTGTCTGACACCGGGAGTGTGTGATAGGATGCTGTGGGGGGAGTTTCACTCTCTGTCTGACCCCGGGAGTGTGCGATGGGACTATGTGGAGGGTAACTGTCTCTGAGTCAGTGCTCGGGAATGTTTGATGGAACGGTCTTGAGGGAGAATCACACTGTGCCTGACCACGGGAGTATGAGCTGGGACGGTGTGGAGGGAGATTCACTCTGTGTCTGACCCCAGGAGTGTGATGGAACGGTGTGCAGGGAGATTCACACTGTGTCTGACCCCGAGAGTGAGTGTTGGGAAGGTGTGGAGCGAGATTCACTCTGTATCTGTCTCCTAGAGTGTGTAATGGACGGTGTGTAGTGAGATTCACTCTGTTTCAGACCCCAGGGGTTTGTGATGGGCCGGTGTCGAGAGAGCTTCACCGACTGTCTGACCAAGTGTGTGTTTGAGATGAGACCGTGTGGCCGGAGCTTCACTCTGTGTCTGACACCTAGAATGTGCGATGGGACGGTGTGGATGGAGATTTACTCTGTGTCTGACACCGGGAGTGTGTGATAGGATGCTGTGGGGGGAGTTTCACTCTCTGTCTGACCCCGGGAGTGTGCGATGGGACTATGTGGAGGGTAACTGTCTCTGAGTCAGTGCTCGGGAATGTTTGATGGAACGGTCTTGAGGGAGAATCACACTGTGCCTGACCACGGGAGTATGAGCTGGGACGGTGTGGAGGGAGATTCACTCTGTCTCTGACCCCGGGAGTGTGTGACGCCACGGTGTGGAGTGAGATTCACTCAGTGTCTGACCCCTGGAGTGTGTGATGGGACGGTGAGGAGGGAGATTCACACTGTATCTGACCCCGGGAGTGTGCAATGGGACGGTGTGGATGGTAATTTACTCTGTTTCTGACCCAGGGAGTGTGCGATGGGACGGTGTGGAGGGAGATACACTTTGTGTCAGACCCCTGTAGTGTGTGTTGGGACAGTGTGTAGAGAGCGTCACTCTGTGCCTGCTCCCGGGAGTGTGTGATGGGACGGTCTGAAGAGGTATTCACTCTGAGCCTGACACCGGGAATGTGTGATGGGACGGTGTTGAGGGAGATTCATTTTATGTCTGAAGTCGGAAAAGTGTGATAGGATGGTGTGGAGTTAGATTCCGGCTGTCTGAAACCAGAAGGTTGTGAGGGGACAGTGTTGACAAGTTTGTCTCTGTGTCTGACCCCTGGAAAAGGGTCCTAAGGAAAAGGATATTGAATTGTGTAAGGTAAGGGAAAAAAAAAACGTTGGGACTTTATCGAAACTATGACAATTAAAGACGAGGAAGTACTGGCGGTTTTAAGGAATATGAAAGTAGATATTTTCCCGGGTCCTGACAGCATAATCATAGGACTTGGAGGGAGCTTGGTGTGGAAAAATAGGGTCTCTGACGGAAATATTTCAAATGTCCTAAGAAACGGGGTTGGTTCCGGACGATCGGCGTATTGCTCATGAGGCTCCATTGTTTAAAACGTGTTCTAATAGTAAACCTAGCAATGATAGGCCTGTCAGTTTGACGTCAGTGTTGGGTAATCTAATGGAAAGTATTGTTAGAGATGGTATATATAATTATCTGGATAGACAGGGCCTGACTAGGAATAGTCAGCGTGTTTTTGTGCGTGGAAGGTCATGTTTGAAGAAAATTTTTTGAAGAGGTTACGAGGAATGTTGACGAGGGTATAGCAGTGGATGTTGTCTATATGGACCAGTAAGGCCTTTGACAAGGTTAAGCACGGTGATTTAGGAAGGTTCAATCGTTAGGTATAAAATGAATTCAATGGTTACTGGAAAGGAGATGCCAGAGAGTAGTGGTGGATAGCTGTTTGTCAGGTTGGAGGACGGTGATTATTGGTGTGCCTCGGAGATCTGTATTGGGTCCAAAGTTGCTTGTCATACACATTATTGATCCGGATGATGGGGTTGTAAATTGGATTAGTAAGTGTGCAGATGATACTAATGTAGGTGGCTTTGTGGATAAGGAAGTAGGTTTTCAAAGCTTGCAGAGAGATTTAGGTCAGTTAGAAGAGTGGGTTGAAAGTTGGAAGATGGAGTTTAATGCCATCTGGATTTATCTGGAGTTATCTCCTGGTAATGCCATCTGGAGTTAAAGAATGAGGTGCTACATTCTGGTAGGAATAATCCAAATACGACGTACCTGGTAAATGGTAGGGCGTTGAAGAATGCAGTAGTACAGAGTGATCTAGGAATGATGGTGCATAGTTCCCTGAACGTGGAATCTCATGCGGATAGGGTGTTGAAGAAAGCTTATGGCATACTGGCTTTTATAAATCAGAACATTGAGTATAGAAGTCGGGATGTAATGTTAAAATTATACAAGGCATTGGTAAGGCCGATTTTGGAGTATTGGGTACAGGTCTTGTCATCGAATTACAGGAAGGATATCAAAAAAATAGAGAGAGTACAGAGAAGATTTACGAGAATGTTACCTGGGTTTCAGCACCTAAATTACAGGGAAAGTTTGAACAAGTTAGATCTTTATTCTTTGAAGCGTAGAAGGTTGACGGGAGTTTGATCGACGTTTTTAAAATAATGAGTAAAATAGATCGACTTGATGTGGGTAGGCTTTCTCCATTGGGGGTAGTGGAGATTCAAACAAGAGGGCATGATATGAGAATTAGTGGTCAACATTTTAAGGGTAACACGAGGGGGGATTTCTTTACTCAGAGAGTGGTAGCTGTGTGGAACGTGCTTCCGGCAGAAGTGGTGGATACAAGTTTGGTATTTTCAGTTAAAGTAAAATTGGATAGGTATATGGACAGGAAAGGAATAGAGTTTTATGGGCTGAGAGCGGGTCAGTGGGACTACGTGAGTGTAAGAGTCAGACCGCACGAGAAGGGAAGAGATGGCTTTTTTCCGTGCTGTAATTGTTGTATGGTTATATGTGTGATGGGAGAATGTGGAGGGAGATTCACTCTGTGTCTGACCCGGGAGTATGTGATGGGACGGTGTGGAGGAAGATTCACTCTGTGTCTGACCACATCAGTTTGAGATGGGACGGTGTGAAGGAGTTTCACTCTGAGGCCTAGAATGTGTGATGGGATAGTATGGAACGATATTCACTCTGTGTCTGACCACATCCGTTTGAGATGGGACGGTGTGAAGGAGTTTCAGATTGTGTCTGATCCCGGGTTTGTGTGAATTGTACGGTGTGGATGGAGTTTCAGCTTGTGTCTGATCCCGGATTTGAGTGAATTGGACGCTGTGGAGGGAGAATCTCTCTGTTTCTAAACCCGGTGTGTGGTATCCGACGGTGTGGATGGAGTTTCAGACTGTGTCTGATCCCGGGTTTGTGTGAATGGGACGGTGTGGAGGGAGAATCTCTCTGTTTCTAACCCCGGTGTGTGTCATGCGACGGTGAGGATGGAGTTTCAGATTGTGTCTGATCCCGGGTTTGTGAGAATTGGACGGTGTGGATGGAGTTTCAGATAGTGTCTAACCCCGGGTTTGTGTGAATTGGACGGTGTGGATGGAGTTTCAGATTATGTCTGATCCCGACTTTGTGTGAATTGGTCGGTGTGGAGGGAGAATCTCTCAGTTTCTAACCCCGGTGTGTGTTATGCGACGGTGTGGATGGAGTTTCAGACTGTGTCTGATCCCGGGTTTGTGTGAATTGGACGGTGTGGAGGGAGAATCTCTCTGTTTCTAACCCCGGTGTGTGTCATGCGACGGTGAGGATGGAGTGTCAGATTGTGTCTGATCCCGGGTTTGTGTGAATTGGACGGTGTGGATGGAGTTTCAGATTGTGTCTGATCACGGGTTTGTGTGAATTGGACGGTGTGGAGGGAGAATCTCTCTGTTTCTAGCCCCGGTGAGTGTTATGCGACGGTGTGGATGGAGTTTCAGATTGTGTCTGATCCCGGGTTTGTGTGAATTGGACGGTGTGGAGGGAGAATCTCTCTGTTTCTAACCCCGGTGAGTGTTATGCGACGGTGTGGATGGAGTTTCAGACTGTGTCTGATCCCGGGTTTGTGTGAATGGGACGGTGTGGAGGGAGAATCTCTCTGTTTCTAACCCCGGTGTGTGTCATGCGACGGTGAGGATGGAGTTTCAGATTGTGTCTGATCCCGGGTTTGTGTGAATTGGACGGTGTGGATGGAGTTTCAGATAGTGTCTAACCCCGGGTTTGTGTGAATTGGACGGTGTGGATGGAGTTTCAGATTATGTCTGATCCCGACTTTGTGTGAATTGGACGGTGTGGAGGGAGAATCTCTCAGTTTCTAACCCCGGTGTGTGTTATGCGACGGTGTGGATGGAGTTTCAGACTGTGTCTGATCCCGGGTTTGTGTGAATTGGACGGTGTGGAGGGAGAATCTCTCTGTTTCTAACCCCGGTGTGTGTCATGCGACGGTGAGGATGGAGTGTCAGATTGTGTCTGATCCCGGGTTTGTGTGAATTGGACGGTGTGGATGGAGTTTCAGATTGTGTCTGATCCCGGGTTTGTGTGAATTGGACGGTGTGGAGGGAGAATCTCTCTGTTTCTAACCCCGGTGAGTGTTATGCGACGGTGTGGATGGAGTTTCAGATTGTGTCTGATCCCGGGTTTGTGTGAATTGGACGGTGTGGAGGGAGAATCTCTCTGTTTCTAACCCCGGTGTGTGTCATGCGACGGTGAGGATGGAGTGTCAGATTGTGTCTGATCCCGGGTTTGTGTGAATTGGACGGTGTGGATGGAGTTTCAGATTGTGTCTGATCCCGGGTTTGTGTGAATTGGACGGTGTGGAGGGAGAATCTCTCTGTTTCTAACCCCGGTGAGTGTTATGCGACGGTGTGGATGGAGTTTCAGATTGTGTCTGATCCCGGGTTTGTGTGAATTGGACGGTGTGGAGGGAGAATCTCTCTGTTTCTAACCCCGGTGTGTGTTATGCGACGGTGTGGATGGAGTTTCAGATTGTGTCTGATCCCGGGTTTGTGTGAATTGGACGGTGTGGATGGAGTTTCAGATAGTGTCTAACCCCGGGTTTGTGTGAATTGGACGGTGTGGATGGAGTTTCAGATTGTGTCTGATCCCGGGTTTGTGTGAATTGGACGGTGTGGATGGAGTTTCAGATTGTGTCTGATCCCGGGTTTGTGTGAATTGGACGGTGTGGATGGAGTTTCAGATTGTGTCTGATCCCGGGTTTGTGTGAATCGGACGGTGTGGATGGAGTTTCAGATTGTGTCTAACCCCGGGTTTGTGTGAATTGGACGGTGTGGAGGGAGAATCTCTCTGTTTCTAACCCCGGTGTGTATTATGCGACGGTGTGGATGGAGTTTCAGATTGTGTCTGATCCCGGGTTTGTGTGAATTGGACGGTGTGGAAGGAGTTTCAGATTGTGTCTGATCCCGGGTTTGTGTGAATTGGACGGTGTGGATGGAGTTTCAGATTGTGTCTGATCCCGGGTTTGTGTGAATTGGACGGTGTGGATGGAGTTTCAGATTGTGTCTGATCCCGGGTTTGTGTGAATTGGACGGTGTGGATGGAGTTTCAGATTGTGTCTGATCCCGGGTTTGTGTGAATTGGACGGTGTGGATGGAGTTTCAGATTGTGTCTGATCCCGGGTTTGTGTGAATCGGACGGTGTGGATGGAGTTTCAGATTGTGTCTAACCCCGGGTTTGTGTGAATTGGACGGTGTGGAGGGAGAATCTCTCTGTTTCTAACCCCGGTGTGTATTATGCGACGGTGTGGATGGAGTTTCAGATTGTGTCTGATCCCGGGTTTGTGTGAATTGGACGGTGTGGAAGGAGTTTCAGATTGTGTCTGATCCCGGGTTTGTGTGAATTGGACGGTGTGGATGGAGTTTCAGATTGTGTCTGATCCCGGGTTTGTTTGAATTGGACGGTGTGGAGGGAGAATCTCTCTGTTTCTAACCCCGGTGTGTATTATGCGACGGTGTGGATGGAGTTTCAGATTGTGTCTGATCCCGGGTTTGTGTGAATTGGACGGTGTGGATGGAGTTTCAGATTGTGTCTGATCCCGGGTTTGTGTGAATTGGACGGTGTGGATGGAGTTTCAGATTGTGTCTGATCCCGGGTTTGTGTGAATTGGACGGTGTGGATGGAGTTTTAGATTGTGTCTGATCCCGGGTTTGTGTGAATTGGACGGTGTGGATGGAGTTTCAGATAGTGTCTAACCCCGGGTTTGTGTGAATTGGACGGTGTGGATGGAGTTTCAGATTGTGTCTGATCCCGGGTTTGTGTGAATTGGACGGTGTGGATGGAGTTTCGGATTGTGTCTGATCCCGGGTTTGTGTGAATTGGACGGTGTGGATGGAGTTTCAGATTGTGTCTGATCCCGGGTTTGTGTGAATTGGACGGTGTGGATGGAGTTTCAGATTGTGTCTGATCCTGGGTTTGTGTGAATTGGACGGTGTGGAGGGAGAATCTCTCTGTTTCTTACCCCCGGTGTATGTTATGCGACGGTGTGGATGGAGTTTCAGATTGTGTCTGATCCCGGGTTTGTTTGAATTGTACGGTGTGGATGGAATTTCAGATTGTGTCTGATCCCGGGTTTGTGTGAATTGGACGGTGTGGATGGAGTTTCAGATTGTGTCTGATCCTGGGTTTGTGTGAATTGGACGGTGTGGAGGGAGAATCTCTCTGTTTCTTACCCCCGGTGTGTGTTATGCGACGGTGTGGATTGAGTTTCAGATTGTGTCTGATCCCGGGTTTGTGTGAACTGGACGGTGTGGAGGAAAGCTCACTCGACACGATCCGGAGATTTACTGCTTGGGCGGTCTGCAGGAAGCTTCGCTCACTCTCTGACCATGGAGTATGTAAGGAAAAGGTGTGGAAGAAACGTGAACCTGTGTCTGACACCGGCAGCTTGTGGTGGGAAGGTTTGGAAGGAGCTTCACTTTCCGCCTGATCCCGTGGTGATTCACTCTGTGACGGACACCTGGAGAGATTCATTGGATCGTCTGTAGGGAGGTTCGCACAGTGTCTGAGCCAAGCAGTGATTGATTGGACCGAGCCGAGGGTGCTTCTCTCTGTGTCTCACCACTGGAATGTGTGATGGGACGGTGCTCACTATCTGACCACGGATGTGTGTGGTGGGACGGCTTGGAGGGAGCTTCATTTTGTGTCTTAACACGTGATTGTGCGACAACGCAATCTAGACGGAGATTCACTCTGTGTATGCCCCCGGGATGTTGAGATGGGACGATGTGCAGGAAGATTCGCTCACTCTTTGACCACTGTTTCTGATGGGACACTATGGAGGAAGTTTCACATTGTGCCTGATGCCGGGATTTTGTGAATGGGACGGTGTGGTGGAAGGTTCACTCGGTATGACCCGGAGATTTAGTACGTGGATGGTCTGGATGATGATCAGGTGATGTGGGCTGGCAGACTGGTTCATCGATGGAGCTTGTTTCCATAACTTTGTTTTTAACTTGTACCTGATAACGACCAACAACTAAACAAAGGTAACTTTAAAAAATAATCCAAATGGCTTCAAGAGTTATAAATGGCAGCTGCTGAGTTTAGAAAGCTGATCTTGGAAATTTACGCGAGGCCAACTGACCCGGGAAGTGAAAATCCAGAGACAGAGTGAAGCTCCCCCTCATCATGGGCCCGTGTACCTCCCTCTAACTGGAAGTTGGACATCCTCGTCCGGAAACCTCAGACAGTGCGGATGGGCAGTGAAATCGTCGATTTGTTGAGGAAGCAGAGAGGCTACTGAATGGTTCAGTTGGATTGGGAGAATGGGCAAAAAAAGTGGCGGATGGGTTTCTATATGGCCATGCACTTTGGTAGAAGAAGTATAAACTACTTCCTAAATGCTGAAAATAAACAAGATATTTGCGGCGCAGAGGTAATTGGGAGAACTTGGGCTGATTCCCTCAAAGCTAGTTTAGAGCTGGAGTCGGTGGCGAGGGGGCCACGTGCAATGTAGCATTTATGTGAAGAGGATTCGAATATAAATCAAGGATGCAAAGTTGAGACTTCACAATGCACTGCCGAGGCCTCAGGGAAGATTGGGGACAATTCTGGGTCCGTTATCTAAACCGGCCAGGTGTGATTGCTTTGGACATTTTTGAAATGAAGTTCACAAAATGATTCCGGTATTGAAAAGCAGATCAAATCAGGAATATTTGGCGGCTGAAACTCTGAAGACTGGGGAGGGGCGTGGGGTTGAGGGTTTTGCCGAAGCTGATGGTATGTTTCAAAGCCTCGACAGTGCAGATGAGAAGAAAATGTTCCCCATGGTGGGAGAGTCTGAGACCAGTGGGTCCACATCAGAATACAGGGCCCTCCTTTCAGAACGGAGATTGGGGGTGGGGGGATTTATTGCAACAGCAGGTGCTGAATCTCTGGTCGTCGTTGCCACAGGCGGCTGTGGAGGCCGCCATTGGGTATAGTGAATTCAGAGATTGATAATTTCTTGATTATTAAGGGCATGAAGAAATACGCGGAGAAGACAGGAGATTGGGGCAGTGAAGTAATTTTTTTCCGCCATGTTGAAATAACGCAGCTGACAAACGGCCAGCTACTGTTCCTATATCTGATGGTCTTAATTTAAGTTCCAGTGTTAGACCAGAAGACCATAAGACATTGGAGCAGAACTAGGACATTGAGTTTGCTCTGCCATTGAATTGTAGTTGTTCCTTTTTTTAAACCTCCTTAAACCCACTTCACGGCTTTCTCCCCATAACCTCTGATGCCGAGTCCAATCAACAACTGATCAATCTCTACCTTAAATGCACCCAGCGACCCGGCCTCCACAGCTGTAAGTAGCACAAATATCCACAAGTTCCCCACGTTTTGGCTGAGAATCCCTGTGTTCAAACTGAGGCTGTGCTCACTTGCCCTTAACTCTCCCACCGTGTGAACCATCCTTTCCAGACATAATCTGTCTCTGCCTTTCAACATCCCAAAGGTTTCAATCAGATCTCCCCTCATCCTTCTGCATTCCAGCGAGTGCAGATCCAGAGCCATCAAACGTTATTCGCATGATAACCCTTTCATTCCTGGAAATATCCTGGTAAACCTCCTCTGAACGTTCTCCAACGCCAGCATTTCCTTTTCTAAGATGAACGTACCAACACTGCTCACAACGGTCAAGCTGAGAGCTCACCGGAGCCTTATAAAGCCACCCCATCACAAACTTGCTCTGGCAATTTATACCTCTTGAAATAAATGCTGACATTTGCCTTCCTCACTAGCGACTCAACTAGCAAGTTAACCTTCAAAATGTTTTGTGTAAACATTAAGGTCTTCTGCATCTCATATTCCTGGATTTTCACCCCGTTAATGAAAGAGTCCGCACCAATAGCCGACAACCAAAGAGCATGACCATGAATTTTGCAAAGTTGTATTTCATTTGCCACTTTTCCTCATTCTCCTAATCGGTCTAAGTCCTACCGCATCATGCCTCTTTCTTCGACACGACCAGTCCCTCAGCCAAACTCCTAACTGGGTAACAAAGCCATTTATTCCATCATTCCGGAGTCAGGCACAGTGGGAAACACACTCCTCAGCATCCCATCACACATTACCGAGTTCAGACATACAGTGAACCTCCCTCCACACTCCCCCACCTCAAATCCATAGAATCAGATGCAGAGTTATGCTCCTTGCATACTGACGCTTCAAGCACTCCCGTGGAGAGGTACAGACTGAACAACCCTCATCACAGAACCCGCTATTAGTCATTGAGTGACGTTCTCCCCACATCGTGCCGTCACACACACCCGGGTTCAGACACATAATGAAGATCCGTCCTCACTGTCCCAACACACACTCCTGAGGTCAGACACAAAGTGAAGTTCCCTCCGCTCCGTCCAATCACACACTCCTGGGGTCAGACACATAGTGAAGCTCCGTCCATGCCTTCCCGTCACCTATTCCCGAGATCAGTTACAGTTACTGGTAGTGGTTTTAAAGGCATTTCACAGGAGATTCACCAGGTTAATTGCAGAGATGAGGGCGTTAGACTATGAGGAGAGATTGAGTCTCCTGCGACTCTAGACGCTGGAATTCAGAATAGGAGAGAAGATCGAATAACATGAAACGTGAGAGATAAGATCGAGGCAGGAAAGTTGTTTGCACTGTTAACAATGACCTGGTTGAGAAAGCGGAGTGATGTGTTAAAGGTAAGATTTTTGGCAAAGTCCCCTAATTAAGGTTTCATCTACGTTTCATCACATAAAACATTGAGAAACCTACAGCTAAATACAGGCCGTTCGGCCCATAAGTATGTGTCGAACATGTCCCAACCCGAGAAACTACTATGCTTACCCATCGTCCTCTAAGCAGCTATCCAAAAGTCTCTTAAAAACCTTATTGTATCCGCCTCCACCACATTTGCCAGCAACCCATTCCACACCCACATTACTCTCTGAATTAAAAACCCTACCTCTGACATCTCGTATGTACCTATACACCAGCAACATAAACCTGTGTCCTCTTGTGGCAACCCTTTCAGCCCTGGGGAAAAAAAGCCTCTGATTATCCAAACGATAAACTCCTCGCAACATCTTATACACCTCCATCAGGTAACCACTCATCCTCCGTCGCTCCAAGGAGGCCGAATTCACTCAAACTATCCTTATAAGACACGCTCCTCAATTCAGGCGACATCCTTCAAATCTTTCTATGGTTTCCAAATCCATCTTGTAGTGAGCCGACCAAAATTGAGCACGATACTCCAAGTGTGATCTGACCGGGGTCCTCTATAGCTGAAACATTACCTCTCTGCTCCTAAATTCAATTCCACCATTGATGAAGGGCACTATAACATATGCCTTTTTAACTACTGCATCAACCTGCACAGTGTTTTGAACGTCCTATGGGCTCGCATCCCAAGATCACTCTGATCCTCCACAAGAGTTTTACCATTCATACTTTAATCTGCCATCATATTTGACCTACCAAAATTAATCATTTGAGACTTTTTTGGGTTGTACTCCGTCTGCCATTTCTCAACCACGTTTTGCATCTTGTCAATGTCGCACTGTGACCTCTGCCAGCCCTCCACATTATCCTCAACATCCCCATCCTTTGTGTCAAAAGCAAATTTGCTAACCCATCCCTCCACTTCCTCATCCAGGTCAGTTTTACTATCAGAGAAAAAATCCCCTATCTCTATCTTATAGACAATAGACAATAGACAATAGGTGCAGAAGTAGACCATTCGGCCCCTCGAGTCTGCACCGCCATCCTGAGATCATGGCTGATCATTCACTATCAATACCCAGTCCCTGCCTTGTCCCCATATCCCTTGATTACCCTATCCATCAGATATCTATCTAGCTCCTTCTTGAAAGCATGCAGAGAATTGGCCTCTACCGACTTCCGTGGCAGTGCATTCCAGACCCCCACAACTCTCGGAGCTCCTCTTATATTCAGAATTCCAGTGAATAGAGTCGCAGGAGATCCAATCTCTCCTCATAGTCTAACCCCCTCATCTCTGCAATTAACCTGGTGAAACTCCTCTGCACCACTTTCAAAATCAGCACACACATTCACAAATCAGGAGACAGGATCTGCATGCACTACTCCAGGTGCGGCCTCGTCACTGTCCTCTGCAGTTGCAGCATAAACTCCCTGCACTTGTATTCAATACCTCAAGCAATGAAGCCCAGCATTTTTTTTAACAGAAGTAAAAGCCTGAGAGTGAAAGAGTAAATGCATCTCGGAGAGCAAAATTGTCTATCAGTGCTGGGGAAGTGAGACTACACTGCGCAGGCGCGTGACGTAGATGAACAAAGGTTTAAAAAAAGACCGGCATATGCAGCAGGCGGCGTTGAGAGCGAGCAGTGGAATGAGAAGGGGCAGAGTGTCGAGGCATTGGCTCAACAGGCTTCGGCATGAACAGTCAGAGGTGAGAACGTGCTTCGGTAGTTGTTTTTTTTTTGTTTGTTTGTTTTTCCGCTTGCAGTAGAGAGAGTGCCGGGCAGGATGTTGGAATAGTTCTCTTCCAGGATGTGGAAAATTAGGGAGATATCCGGTGTCCCTGCGGGAAGTGCATCCAGCTGGTGCTCCCAACAAACCGCTTTACGGAACTGGAGCTAGAGAAGGATTGCATCCGCATCATTCGGGAGAATGAGGAGTTTATAGATAGTAGTTTCACGTAGGTTGTTAAGCCAAAGGAGCAGCGCTCAGTTATCTGGGTTACGGTCAGGCGAGAGAAGAGAAGGGCAGTCCGAGTAGCTTTCCCCTGTGAGCATTGTCCTCCACAAGTATACCGATTTGGATACTGTTGGGGTCGAAGACTTATCTGGAACAAGCTGCGGCAGCCAGACGTTTGCCACTGGGTCTGGTTCTGCAGTGCAGAATGGAGGGTGGAAGACGAGGAGAGCGGTAGTGATAGGGGACTCGGTATTAGAGGTACAGGCAGGAGGTTCTGTGGTGGTGACAGTGACTCCCGGATGGTTTGTTGCCTTCCGGGTTCCATGGACAGGGATGTCTCCGATCGCGTGCACAGATTTTGAAGTGGGACGGTGATCAGACAGATGTCATGCTACACATTGGTACCAATGACAAAGGAAGAAAGAGTGAAGAGGCCCTGATGCGTGAGTATGGACAGCTTTGTACGAAGTTAAAAGCAGTTTCTCGAGGGTGGTAATCACAGGATTGATACCAATGTCATTTGACTGTGAGAGTAAGATTAGGATGCTCTGGAGGATTACATGTGGCTGAGGATCTGGAGTAGGTGCAGGCATTCAAATTACAGGATCACAGGGAGCTCTTGAAATAGCCATCTGACCATATCATAATTACAGCACGGACACTGGCCATCTCGGCCCTTCTAGTCGGTGCCGAACGCATACTCCCACATAATCCCACCTACATGCACTCAGTTCATAACCCTCCATTTCTTTCCTGTCCATATCCCTATGCATTTTTAATGACAAAATCGAACCTGCCTCTACCACTTCTACTGGACGCTGGTTCCACACATCTACCACTCTCTGAATAAAGAAGACACCCCTCATTTCCCGCACTAAACATTTGCACCTTAACACTCAACTCATGTCCTCTTGTTTGAATGTCCCCTAATCTTAATGGTAAAAGCCCATCCACGTCATATCTATCTATCCCCCTCATAAATTTAAGTACCTCTATCAAGTCCCCCTCGACCTTCTAGGCTCCAAAGAATAAAGTCCTAACTTGTTCATCCTTTCTCTGTAACTTAGGTGCTGAAACCCTGGTCACACTCTAGTAAATCTCCTCTGTACTCTCCCTAACTTGTTGATACCTTTCCTATAATTCGGTGACCAGTACTCTACTCAATACTCCGAATTTGGCCTCAGCAATGGCTTGTACAATTTTAACAATACATCCTAACTGCTATACTCAAAGCTCTGATTTTTTAAAGGCCAGTATACAAATAGCTTTCTTCACCACGCTATCCACATGAGATTCCACATTCAGGGTGCTATGCACGATTATTACTAGATCACACTGTTCTACTGCATTCGTCCATGTCCTACAATTTACCATGTATGTCCTATTTTGACTATTCCTACCAGAATGTAGCACCTCACACTTATCAACATTAAACTCCATCTGCTATCTTTCAGCCCACTCACATAACTGGCCTAAATTTCTCTGCATGCTTTGAAAACCTACTTCATTATGCACAACGCCACCTATCTTAGCATCATCTGCATACTTACTAATCCAATTTGCCACCCCATCATCCAGATCATTAATGTATATGACAAACACCATTGGACGCAATTCAAATTCCTGAGGCACACCAGTAATCACCGGCCTCCAACCTGACAAACCGTTATCCACCACTACTCTCTGGCATCTCCCATCAGCCACTGTTGAATCCATTTTACTAATTCAATAGTAATACCTAGCGATTGAACCTTCCTAGCTAACCTACCGTGTAGAACCTTGTCAAATGATTTCCTGAAGTCCATATGGACAACATCCACTGCTTTACCCTCGTCAACTTTCCTAGTAAACTCTTCAGAAATTTCAAAAAAATATGTCAAACATGACCTTCCAAGCACAAATCCATGTTGACTGCTCCTAATTAGACCCTGTCTGTCCAGATAATTATATATTCTATTTCTGAGAATACTTAATATTAATTCACTCACCGCTGACGTCAAACTTACAGGCCGATAATTGTTCGGTTTACTCTCAGTACCCTTTCTAAACAATGGAACCACATGAGCAATTCAACACTCCTCCGGCACCATCCCCGTTTCTAATGACATTTGAAATATTTCTGTCAGAGACCCTGCTATTTCTACACCAACTTCCCTCAAGGTCCTAGGGAAAATGCTGTCAGGACCGGGTGACTTATCCACTTCTATATTCTTTATTCGCTATTGTACTTCCTCTTCTTTAATCGTCATCGTTTCCCTAACTACCCGACTTGGTTCCCTTACCTTACACAATTCAATATCCTTCTCCTTGGTGAGCACCAATGAAAAGATTTTTTTTCAAAATCTCCCCCATCACCTTCGGCTCCATACGTAACTGTCCACTCTGATTCTCTAAGGAGCCTATTTTATCCCTCACTATACTTTTCCTATTAATCTCCTGTGACAGGTGGGATGTGTACAGGAGAGGTGGGTTAGACCTAAACTACAAGGATACCAATATTCTTGTAGGGAGTTTTGTTAGTGCTTCTAGGAGAGTTAAAACCAGATATGCGGGGGAATCGATGCAGTGAGCCAGAGCAAACAGTGGAGCTGTGGTGAAAATAAATGTTGTTAACAGTTCTTGCAAAGTCACGAATAGAAGGGTTGCGTGTGCTGAGGTGTGCTTATTTCAAAGCTCGGAGTATTCTGGGGAAGGCTGACGAACTGAGGGCGTGGATTGACATATGGAGTTACGACATTATAGCCATTACTGAAACTTGGCTACAGGAGGGGAAGGACTGGAGTTCTAATGTTTCTGATGAGATAGAAGAAGAGAAAGGAACGGTGGAGGGAGGAGGCCTTGGCATTGCTAGTCAGAGAAAATGCTGCTGCAGTACTCGGGCAGGAAAGATTAGAGGGTTTGTCACCCGAGGCCATATGGGTGGAGCGGAGAAACAGGATAGGTATGACCACATTATTGGGGTTGCATTATAGACCACCCGATAGTCAGCGAGAACTAGAGGAGCGAATCCGCAGAAAGATAGCAGACCACTGCAGGAAAAATAAATTTCTGATAGTCGGGATTTTTAATTTTCCACATATTGACTTCCATGCTGTTAAATGTCCAAACGGGTTAAAGTTTGTAAAATGTGTCCAGGAAAGTTTTCTAAATCAATATATAGAGGTACTAACGAGAGAGAATGCAATATTAGATCTCTTATTAGGAAATAAGTTAGGACAGGTGACCAAATTGTGTATCGGGGAGGGGCAATTTGGTTAAAGTTATCATAACGCCTTTAGTTTGAACTTGATCATGTACAAGACAGATCCGGTCCTCGAGCTGAAGTTCCAAAGTGGAAAAAGTATATATTTGAAGATATAAAAATGCAAAACCGTGAATTGGGGCAAGTTGATCTCAGGCAAGAATGTGATTGGTAAGTGGGAGGCCTTCAAAGGAGAAATTTTCAGCTTGTATGTTCCTGTCAGGAATAAAGGCAAAGTGAATAAGAATAAGGAACCCTGGTTCTCACGGGATATTGGAAATTTGATCAAGAAGAAGTGAGAGATATAAGTCAAGTATAGGAAACAATGAGCAAATAAGGTGTTTGACGAGTACAAAAAGTGCAAAATAATCTTTAAGAAAGAAATCAGGAGGGCTAAAAGAAGACAGGAGACAGGATTTGGTAATCAAGGTGAAGGAAAATCCAAAGAACTTCTGCAGGTACGTTAAGAGCAAAAGGATAAATTTGGACCACTGAAAGATCATAGTGGTCCGCTACGTATGGAATCAACATAAATGGGGGAGATTTTAAATGGTATTTTTTCCGTCTCTTTAATAAGGAAACTGACTTTGAATCAATGGAAAAAAAGGGAAACAAGTAGTGAGGTCATGGAACCGACACAGATTGAAGAGGAGAGGGTGCAAGCTATCATGAGGCAAATCAGAGTAGATAAATACGCAGGACCTGACAGGGTATTCCCTCGGACCTTGAAGGAGACTAGTGTTGAAACTGCAGGGGCCCTGGCAGATATATTTAAAATGACGGTATCCACGGGTGAGATGCCGGAGGATTGGAGAAGAGCTAATGTTTTTCTAAAAGGCTCTAAAAGTAATCCAGGAAATTATAGGCCTGTACGTCTGACGTCTGTGTAGTTATATTATCGGATGGAGTACTAAGATATAGCATCTACAAGTCTTTGGATAGACAGTGAATTATTAGGCAGAGTCGCTGTGGCTTTCTTTGTGATAATTCATGTTTAATAAATCTATTAGAGTTTCTCGAGGAGGTTACCAGGAAAGTGGATGAAGGGAAGGCAGTGGATGTTGTCTACATAGACTTCAGTGAAGCCTTTGACAAGGTCCCACATGGGAGATAAGTTATGAAGATTCTGTCGCCAGGTATACATGACGAGGTGTTAAATTGAATTAGACATTGTCTCAGTGGGAGAAGCCAGAGAGTGATAATGGACGATTACTTCTCTGAGTGGAGGCCTGTGACTAGTAGTGTGCCAAACAGTAGGGTCCACTGTTGTTTGTCATCTATATCAATGATCTGGATGATAATGCCGTAAATTGGATTAACAAGTTTGCTAATGATGCAAGGATTGGAGAAATGGTGAACAGTGGGGAAAGTTTCCAAAGCTTGCAGAGGGATCTCGACCCGATGGATAAATGGGCTGAAAATGGTATGTGGAGCTTAATACAGACAAGTGTGAGGTATTGCACTTTGGAAGGACAATCCAAGGTAGAACATGCAGCGTAAATGGCAGGGCCCTGAAGAGTACAGCAGAACAGAGAGATCTGGATATACAGATACAACGCTCCGTACAGTGGCTTCATAGAGAGACAGAGTCGGAAATAGAGCTTTTGGTACTTTGGCCTTTATAAATCAAAGTATTGAGTTAAGAGTTGGAATGTTATGGGGAGGTGAGATAAGGCACTGGTGAGGCCGAATTTGGAGCATTGTGTGCTGTTTTGGTCACCGAATTACAGGAAGGATATTAATAAGGTTGAAAAAGAGCAGAGAAGGTTTACAAGGATGTTGCCGGGACTTGAGAAACTGAGTTACAGAGAAAGGTTGAATAGGTTAGGACATTATTCCTTGGAGCGCAGAAGGATGAGAGGAGATTTGATAGAGTTATATAAAATTATGATGGGTAGAGATAGAATGAATTCAAGGAGGTTTATTGCACTGAGGCTAGGGGAGAAAAAAGGCCAGAGGACATGGGTTCAGGGAGAAGTGGGGAAAGTTTAAAGTGAACATTGGGGGGCTTCTTCACACAGAGAGCGGTGGGAGTGTGGAATGAGCTGCCAGATGAATTGGCAAATGTGGGCTCACTTTGAACATTCACGAAAAACTTGGACAGGTACATGGATGAGAGGTGTATGGAGGGATATGGTCCAGGTGCTAGTTCGTGGGACCAGGAAGAAAAATGTTTCGGCACAGCCAGGAAGGGCCTAGAGGCCTGTATCTCTGCTGTAATGTCCTATGGTTCTATGTTTCTAACAGACTGCGATCTCTCTGCAGATCTGTTCCTCCTAATCCAGCAGACTTTTCACCGGTCTACAATGTAGCTCCAATGTCATGGCGATACATTTCTTATTCCTCATTTCCTCATTCCCATTGATGAAGGAAGAGCAGTAGATGTAGTGTATATGGATTTCAGCAAGGCATTTGTTAAAGTACTCCATGCAAGGCGTATTGAGAAAGTAAGGAGTCATGGGATCCAAGGGGACTTACTTTGTGTATCCAGAACTGGCTTGCCCATAGAAGTGGTTGTTCATCGTGGCTGTAGACAGGTCATAATCTGCATGGAGGTCGGAGATCAGTGGTGTGCCTCAGGGATCTGTTCTGAGATCTTCAGACTTCCTGGTTTTTATAAGTGACCTGGGTGAGGAAGTGAGCGGATGGGTTATTAAGATTGCTGATGACGCAAAGTTTGGAGGTGTTGTGGATAGAGTGGCGGGCTGTCAGAAGTTACAACGGGACATTGATAGGATGCAGAACTGGGCTAAGAAACAGCAGATGTTCAACCCAGATAAGAGTGAAGTAGTTCATTTTGGTAGGTCAAATATAATGGCAGAACATAATATTAATGGCAAGACTCTTGTCAGTGTGGAGGATCAGATGGATTTTGGTGTCCGAGGACACAGGAGCTCAAAGCAGCTGCGCAGGTTGACTCTGTGGTTAAGAGGGCGTACGGTGTATTGGCCTTCATAAACCGTCGAAATGAATTTACTAGCCCAGAGGTAATGTTGTAGTCTCATGGGACCTTGGTCAGACCCCACTTGGAGAATTGTGCTCAGTTCTCGTCGCCTCACTATAGGAAGTATATCGGAAGTTGCCTGGACTGGGGAACATGTCTTATGAAAGAAAACTGAGTGAACTCGTCCTTGCAGCGACGGAGGATAAGAGGTGACCTGATCGACGTGTATAAGATGATGAGAGGCATTGATAGTGTGAATAGTCAGAGGCATTTTTTTTTCAGGCTGAAACCCTTGCCACAAGAGGACACGGGGTTAAGGTGCTGGGAACTAAGTCAGGGGTAAGTGTTATACGCAGAGAGTGGTGAGTGTGTGGAATGGGCTGCTGGTAACGGTGATGGAGGCGAATACAATAGGCTCTTTTAAGAGACTTTTGTATAGATACATGGAGTTTAGAAAAAAATAGAGCATTCTGAGTAAGCGTAGTAATTTCTAATGTAGGGACATGCTGGGCGTAAATTTGTGGGCCGAAAGTCCTGTGTTGTACTGTACGTTTTCTATGTGTCTGTATTTCCACCCATAAAGCCTCACTTAAACAAGCTGTCTTGTCTGTTCTGACTGTGTTTTGCGATGACACTTTCTCATCATTGTTATGTCACTCCTCCTCCTGTAATTCCTTTCGCATTGTCACGTCTAAAAATAGGGAAACTCGGAAAATCGTGCTGTCCTGCTTGTCTCTCCTACACCCCATTCTCAATATTGGCTACAATATCATGATTCAATGTGTTGATTCATGCCCTGAGCTCAGCTGCGCTTCTTTGAAGCTTCCTGCTTTGAAATATACGGAGCTCAGGGCACCAGTCGCAAGATGCACAACCTTTTGATTCCTGCCTTTTTCTGAACTCTTAACAATGTCTGTCCCCATATCGATTCCGATATCTGCTCTCCATGTCTGAATCCCATCCCCCTGCACCTCCAGTTCAACTGCTGTCCCGAAGACTCTCATGCATAGTCCTGAAAAACCGTCCCTCTAGGATATCAGTTCCCCTCCAGTTTATTAGTAAACCTTCTTCCATCTCTTCTGTAGACATCCCACGTTCCTTTGAATAAACACGATGAATTTTGAATCCCTCCCTCCTGCACCGCAGCTTGAGCCTTGTGCTAATCCATATGGTCCTCCTGGGTCTGGACACGGGGACGGGTGGTGGTCCTGTCGTTTAATTTAATAGCTAAATCCCTCACCTCACTGTGCAGAACCACCTTCCCATACATACCGATTTCATTGGTACATATATGGACCAGGACGTCGAGCTGCTCACTCACCCAATTAAGAATCACAGAATCGTTTTAAAATTGCAGTTGAGCATCTTTCATTGTGCACTGATAAAATATGAAAATAGTTTTAATTACTTGTGCAGGAAATATGGCCTTGCACATAATCAGTTTATTTTCAACACCTGCAGATTCTCCACTTTTTCAAGGAAAAATTTCCCTCTATTCCTGATCTACCACCTGCTATGTTGTGGGACAAACTCCCTCTTCGCTTTTATAATAAAGGGCTGATCTCTGGACAATACTCTCAGCAGAAGACTTTGGGAGATCAAGATCTAAACAAAACTATGACTAGCTGGGAGGATGACCTTGGTGTGGATCTGGCTGAGGAATATTGGGCAAATGCACTGAATAGGGTTCATTCGTCGTCATCATGTGCCAGACTCGGGCTCATACAATTTAAAGTTTTACACGGTACATTTAAGTAAAGCCAGGCGTGTTGACATATACCCGGGACAGACGCTGGCTGTGACAGGTGTTCCTTCTCTCCGGCTGGTTTAATGAATGCATTTTGGTCTTGCTCTCGGTTTGATGGCTACTGGGCACTGGTTTTTAAAATTATCAGACAGGCTTTGGGAGTGACACTGAGACCGTGCCCATTTATAACTGCATTTGGTGTGGCAGCTGATGTTTTGGTTTTAAATGCAAAGCAGTTGGATATCATTTCACTTACATCGCTTTTGGCCCGTAGGAATATCTTGCTGGTCTGGAAATCTGCCACTCCCTCATCTGCTGCTGTTTGGTTAGAGGACGTAATGTTTTATTCTGAAATTAGAAAAGATTAAATTCACTCTGAGGGCGTCTGTGAGAAAGTTCTATTCGAAATGGTAAACTTTCTTGGCATAGTTTGGGAGTCTTAAGGAATTACCTACTAGTCGATGGCATTTGAATGTACCTGGGAAGTTGCTTCCCTTTTAACACGCATGTGGTTTACCTGACAGGGTGGTTGATGAATTGTAAACTGAGTCTATTCTGGATCATCTGAGATGCTGTAGATGTGTTTGGGACTTCGTCTTGAAGTAGTGCGGGGTTATGGCTCTGAAATGTCCGTACTTGTATTTGTGAAGTAAATTTGCAATGTATTGTAAACACATTAGCTATCATTGTATGGTCGGAGAGAGCGCGTGAGGGGATACTTGTTTCGGAGTAAGATACAAAAGCAAAATGGAGGAAAATGTAATCCATTACGTATTCTATATTATGCCGTTCCTCAGTAAAATATATTATAAAGAAAGAATCATAGAGAAGGAATGGTGTGCTGTGAAAAGAGGAAGGAAGGGGAGGAGATTGGGGCCAGAGAAAGGGTGTTCAGATTCAGCAGTTGGTGCAGAACGTGTAAGCCGCCATTTTCTTGTTCCCTGTCTCTGTTTGGAGTATGTTGAAAAGCCGAAATCCACTGACCCAAGGCCAGCATTCACAGACAGAGCGATAATCCCTCCATACAATCCCATCACACACTCTTGAAAATATACACTGTATAACGCTCCCTCCGCAACTATCCATAACACAACCCGGGATCATACACAGAGTGCAACTCCCTCCACATTGTTTCAATACACACACTGGGGTCACTCAACGAGTGAAGCTCCGTCCACAGCGCCCAAACGCACAGTTCCTGGGTCCGATAACCAGCGAAACTCCCTATATATTATCATATCACACTATCGGGGCCAGACATTTGAAGTGCCTCCCGCACCATCGCAGCACACCCTACCGGAGTCAGCAACAGTACGAATCCCTCTCCCTCCTCTCGGTTTTTCAGCAGTCTTGAATCGTGTGTGTCTCTCGGAGATGGTGCGTGTGCTTGAGCGGATTGTGTGCTGCCGTTAGAGGAAGGAAGGGGAGGAGACCGGAGGCCAGGGAAAGGGTGGTGAGAATGCAAACACTGATGCAAGTGGTGTGGAAGCACATGGCCGGCCTGTGCATGCAGAGCTGTGGAGAGATTCAGATCCTGGCGATCGATAGCCATGGTTCGGGTGAAGTTGAAACATCAGCCATCATCTCTCCCTCATACTCCGCACAATTGCTTGTGTCACAGAATGGGAGGGGAATGGAGGGTGACGTAGACGGGGAGCGTTTAGCGGGTGGAGTGTATCACGCGGACGGGGCGGGGCGTACGGATGCGATGATGGAGACGGCGAAGTGTGCAGGAGAGGATGTGGGTAACGGAGACGGGGTCGGTTGTAGGCGAGGGATGGGTGACGGAGACGAGAGTGCTGTTCTGCAGTCTGTATGACAGTGACTGGGAGTGGTGTAGGCGGAGGTTGAGGGAGTTGGGGTGTGGTTTTGGAGAGGAAGGGTGTTATGCATACGGGGAGGACTGTATTCGAGTTACAGTGCAGGGCCTGACTCTGTGTTGGTATCGTTGAGTGGTGAGATCCTGCCGTGGTGCGGAGCCTGTCAGTTTGTCAGTGTCACGATGAGGGGTGTGTTCTTGTCAGATGTGGATTGTGGCAGTGTCACAGAAATCATTCAGTGTCCCGTTGAAGAACATCTCCGTGTTACAGTGAGGTCTGAGAGTCTCGTTCATAGTTTATGCAAATGGTACTGCAATCAAGTCTCACTAATATCTGCCGTGTCAGGCCTAGAGGCGTTAACACCTGACCTGAGCGCATCTGCTTTTCAAACTATAATTCCTGCACTGAAGCGTACACCGCTCAGAAAAGAGTCCCAGCAGTCTCAACCTTTTGCTTCTTGAATTTTTCAGAAGTCTTACAACATCTGTCCCAACAACCACTCAACTATCTGTAATGGCGTTCTTATTTACATGTCCCTGCAACTCTAGTTTATACCACCACTCTCCCCTTTTAATAGCAAACTTTATCGCTGGGATATCAGTTCCAATCCAATTCAGGTGTAAGTTGGGAGAGGAGCTCATGGGAGAGCAAGGTTGGGAGCGGTGTGGCGCGGTCTCCAGCCAGGAGTCTGTGCTGCCCCCCAGTGTTCGCTCGGCAGAATAAAATCTCAGTTCAGAACAATTGCAGATTACCGTGGCATTCAAAATGTGGGTTTGTCTCTGTGTGTGTGTGTGTGTGTGTGTGTGTGTGTGTGTGTGTGTGTGTGTGTTCATTACTGATGTCCTATGTATGCTTGCTATATTTATATTTTAAACATGTTATGTGAACATCAACCCTAACGCTTTAGCAACGTTTTAAACAAAATGTTCTTTCTAATTTTGTCCACACCTGTACATACATTCGTTTGGAAAACCGGCTGACTTTTCCTACCTATATACTGGTGACGATAAAGACAGCATAGCATCGAGAAATCTCGTTCTCGTCCACAGTACGTCTTTTCCGTTCCCCTAACAAAGACAACCCTATCGATACTGCTCGTCAGATTTCACCCGCCTCCCTGCTGAGCCACAGAACCATAGTCAGTGCCAGAGACCTGACCGGTGAGACTTTCCCCTGCTTGGTCATTTGCACCTCTCTCCTCCCATCCAGAAAATCCAAAGTGCTCTACCTGTTATTGAGCAGGTTGGCCACAAGGGTCTCTGCACTGGCTCCGGCTGTTTAACCCCTTTCCCCTTCCTGTCT
This sequence comes from Hypanus sabinus, assembly GCF_030144855.1. Taxonomy (NCBI): domain Eukaryota; kingdom Metazoa; phylum Chordata; class Chondrichthyes; order Myliobatiformes; family Dasyatidae; genus Hypanus; species Hypanus sabinus. Next base: position 12,743 of record NW_026779996.1, on the reverse strand, counting down.
GTCACCGAGTTTCCTTTATCCTACTCAGTGGGTGTAAATACCTCTCTTTTTGTCTTCAGGGCATGGATTGAGAATAAGAGGTCAGTTATTTAAAACAGAGTTGAGGAAGAGCTTCGTCTCCCAGAGAGTTGTGGAGGTGTGGAATACACTGCCTCGGAAGACGGTGGAGGCCATTTCTCGGGATGCTTTCAAGAAGGAGCTGGATAGATATCTGATGGATAGGGGAATCAAGGGATATGGGGACAAGGCAGGGACTGGGTATTGATAGTGAATGATCAGCCATGATCTCAGAATGACGGTGCAGACTCGAGGGGCCGAATGGTCTACTGCTGCACCTATTGTCTATTGTCTATCATGCCATCAGTTTCCCTGATGATCCCGAGTTCATCCAGTTCCAGTTCGAACGCTGTTACGCAGAGCGTCATGGCGAGATGCTTGCGGGTGTCACGGTTTGGGGCGCTTATTGTCCGGTCCGGGTTCTGTCCATGTCACGGTGAGCGTTGTGTCGGTGTCACAGTGACAGCTGTGTGGCTCGCTCACTGCCTATGCTGTCTGTGAAGTGGTTGTTCTCTGTGTTTCTCAATCTATCGTCAAAGTCCTTGACGTCCCTTATCTGTCACCTCGATGAGTTTATGTCTGTCTTTTTGCCCCCCCCCTGAAGGGCAGTGAACGTAAATCACCGAACAGAACAGACACTTCGGCCCATAATGTTGTGATGTACCAATTGAGTAAATCACTTCTGACTGCACAACAACCATCTCCCTGTATTCCCTGCACATTAACGCCCCTGTCAAAGAGGCACTTGAACCCCCCTGTCCCTGAGTTTGTCAATGAATCCCATGTGACCAGTAACAGCGCCCCTCAACTTTGAATACCTCCCGCTTCATCACGACTAATACAACCTAAACCGGGAATGTTGATCTGACGCTCCTGCAACGGCGTCTCTACAATGTCATAATTCCAACCGTTGACCCGTGTCCAGATCTCATCGGTGTTTCGGACAGAACTTCCTGCATTGAACCGGAGGCAGCTCTGAGTCCCCGCAGACTCAACCTTTTGCTTCCTCTCTTTGTCAGTGGTCTTGACAACATTTGTCGCAGCAACCACTCAACTATCTGTAATTGCGTTCTTGTTTACATCCCTCTGAAACTTTACTTCATACCACCACTCTCCCCTTTTCATTCCAAACTTTACCGCTGGGATAATGTTACCTGAGTGGAGCGAGCTTCCAGTAGAAGTGGTAGAAGCAGGTTCGGTATTGTCATTTAAGGTAAAACTAGATAGCTATATGCACAGGAAAGGAATGGAGGGTTAAGGGCTAAATGCGGTTCAGTGGGACTAGGTGGAAGTAAGCGTTCGGCACGGACTAGATTGCCTGTTTCCATGTTGTAATTGTTATGTTGTTAAATTGTTATATATTAGTTCTGATCCAGTTCAGGTGTAAACTGAGAGAGTTGCTCATGGGAGACGAAATGAAGGAGCTGAGCGAGGTGGCGACGGTGAGGCGCGTCATCCAGGCAGGGGTCTGTGCTGCCCCCCAGTGTTCGGTCTGCAGAATAAAATCTCTGTTGTGAATCTTTGCAGATTACCGTGGCATCCAAAATGCCCAGGGGGCCTCAACCTGCATAAATGTGTTTGTGTGTTTGTCTGAGATTGTGTGTGTGTGCGTGCGAGTGTGTCTGTCTATGTCTGCGTGTGTGTGTCTGTGAGTTTGTCTGCATATACATGTACATGGTCAATGTACCTACTGATAACCTCCATATGCTTCCTATCTGCATACCATCGAAGAATCTCGTTCTCGTCCACCCTATTGATACAGCTGGGCACCTTTCAACCCCTATCCCCTGCTGAGCCACACAGCCATAGCCGGTGAGACTTTCCCCTGCTTGGTTATTTGCACGTCTCCTCCCATCCAGAATTATCCAAAGTCGTCTTCCTGTCATTGAGCCGGTTGCACACAAGGGGTCACTGCACTGGCTCTTGCTGATTAACACTTTTCATCTTCCTGTCTGTCACCCTGTTTCCTGTATCCGAAACCGTGGTAGTAAATACTGAATACATGTCTTCCACATCATCCCCTCAGCTCCCGAATGATCCCGAGTTCATCCAGTTCCAGTTCCAACGCTGTTACACAGAGTATGACGGTGAGATGCGCGTTGGCTCACGTTGGTGTAGCTTAGCGTCCGTTCGGAGTTGTGTCCATGTCATCGTGAGGGGTGTGTAGGTGTCACTGTGACAGCTGTGTGCCTCGCTCACTGCCTATGCTGTCTGTGAAGTAGTTATTCTCTGTGTTTCGCAATCTATCGTCAATATCCTTGACCTACCCCACTCCCTTCTTTGGCCCCTTGATTAGATTAAATCTGTCTTTTTGCCCCTCCTACAGTGAACGTAATGGTGGGTTATACCAGTTGAGCTAAATCACTTCTGACTGCACAACAACCATCTCCCTGCATTCACCGTACATTAACGTCCCTGTCAAAGAGGGACATGAACCCCTCTCTACTTGGGTTTGTCAATAAATCCCATGTGAATAGTAATGCCAACAACTTTTAATATTTCCCGCTTCATCATGTCAAATGCAACCGAAACCGGGAATGTTGATCTGACGCTCCTGCCCGCCCTGCAACGGAGTCGCACTAATGTCTACAATATCACAATTTCAGCCGTTGACCTCTACTCTGAGCTCATCGGCCTATCGTACAATACTTCCTGCATTGAAACTAACGCAACTTAAAATATGAGTCCCAGCAGGCTGAAACCTTTGCTTCCTCACTTTGTCTGTGGTCTTAACAACATATACCCCGTTAACTACTCAACTAACCGTTTTGGCACTCTGTTTTTTCATCCCCCTGCATTTCTGGTTCAGTTCACTCCTGCCTCCTCTTTAATGGCAGAGCTTCCCGCTAGGATATTAGTCCTGTCCAGTCCCGGTGGAAACTGTGGGATTTTCTCAGTGGCGGAGTAAATGGAGGGACTGCGCAACGTGGGGGCGGTGTGGCGCGGCCTCCGGACAGTCGTAAGGGCCGCACCCTAGGGTTCGCTCGGCGGATGACAACCTCTGATTTGTCGAATGCAGATTTCGGTTGCATTTTGTGAATCCCGGGACACAAGCTGCGTTGTGGCCTATTTTAAGCCTTATATATTAAAAGTTTTTTGCACCTTGGTCCTGGAGTAACGCTGTTTCGTCTGGCTGCATTTATGCCTATTCCTGTGCGATTCAATGAAAATTAAACACGGATTATATTGAAGCAGGCCTCATATACTGGTCGCACTTTCCTTAGAAGAGAACCCAATATTCCAACTATCAGAAGCCCTCATTCATAGATCGACACCTTAGCAACGTGTTAGCAACGTGTTAGTCCGTGTTGTTTGCCTATTTCTGGCCACATCAGCACGTTCTAAACTTCACCTGTTCACCCTCCCAACTTAAGATTGCTGAGGACCCGCTCAGAGTGTTAGTGACACCGACACTCGGGAGGAAACATACCATCCAGGAATCTCACTATATCACCCAGAAACTCTTTTTGCATTCCCTAACAAATGCTCCCCTCTCATCACACCTCTCCTCATCTCGCCCTCCCTCTTCCCTTCTGAACAACAGAGCCAAAACCAGTGCCAGAGACCTGACCTGACATACTTCCCTCTACTAGATCATTTGACCACTCTCCTAAATTCAAAAGAACACAAAGCGGTAGACCTGTTATTGAGGAGGTTGGCCACAGTGGTCACTCTACCCTGAGCCTGGCTGTTTAAACCCTTTTGTCCTCCTGACTGTCACCAGGTTTCCTGTGAACTCTGCATTAGGTCTAACTTCCTCCTAATATGTCCTCCCTATCACCCCTCAGATTCCCTAACGACACTGATTTCATCCATATCCACTACCAACCCCTGAACGCCGATTCTGAGAAGGAGCGTCAGGATGAACTTCTCACAGGTGAAGTCGTCAGAGACACGGAGGTCTCCCCGCTGTCCCACGTTCTGCAAGAGGAGCATTCAACTCTCCTGTCAGGCATTGCCTACTGCTCTAACTGAAGGAAACAATGAATAAACTGAAAACAAATCCATCAGCTGTTGGCCACTGTCTGAACTTTTTTGTCCTTGCTGATGAATCCGCTTCCCTGATTGGTTGTGGTTCAACGAAACGCGAGACGCTGTCCCAATGAAAAAAATCCATGAGTCAGATTCAGAGCGAAGCAGCCACTTGAGTCCCTCGTCCGCTGTTATTGTCAGTGCATCTGATGTGACAGTTAAACCGCCCATATACCCAGAATTATTTCCTTTTCAACCAAAATCCGGAATGCAGAGCTAACTGCCCTGCCCGCCTTGCAACCACCTTCCACTAAAGACTGCAATATCATAATTCCAGAATTTGTCCCGGCCCTGAGCTCACCTGCCGTTCATACACTACATCCCGCATTGAAACGTACGCAGCTCAGAACGTGAGGACCACTGGAACGCGAGTCCCAGCAGCCTCCACATTTTGCTTCCTGACTTAATAATACGGACACACTCCTCCCTGTCTCCATAAACCACTCCCACTCAAAAACACGTCCCGTTTCCGTCAACCCGTCACTCGCCAAAATCACGCTCCACTCTGCCGCATTCTATCTCCACTTCACCACTCCCTCTCCGTCATGCCTATTTCCCTTACAAGCTACCCCGTTTCCGTGACCCACTCCTACTCTTGCACACGTCTTTTAGGCTGATTAACTATTCAGCACTGACTAGATGGGCCAAAGGATCTGTTTCTGTGCTGCAGTGTTTTGTGACTGTATGGTGAGACAATTCGTAACTTGGATGGTTTTCAGTCTTCAAAGTCAGGTTTGGCATTAACAGATTTGTACATTAAGAGAATTGTGCCAAATGACACTGGGTGGGAATGAAGAAAACTTAAAATGGTGGTTAATTCTATCCATTGTCTTCATTCCCACACTGTGTCATTTGCCACAAATCTCTTAATGTTCAAATCTGTTAACCAATTTGGGTTATTCTTCTTTTTCTTACATTTGATAGTTAGAGCATCATTTTGAATGAATGCCCCCTAAGCTGCAATATCTAGGCAATACCTTTTACAGATCACTGTTCCCAACTGCCCATCTCGACCTGCATCTAGTGTTCTGTGCTACAGGTGCAAAAACACACTTGGATTGCATCTGGGTATTATTTTTCTCTCTCTGTTTATGTTTACATGGAGTGTCTTAGGACATTTTATTATCTATATAAATACAATTTGCTGTTGTTGTTGGGAAATAAAATTTGATGCTGATTGAAATGTGCCAACAATATTTGTTCCTTCAAAAATATAATAATTTATATTACAAATAAATGTATTTATTTATAATTATATTATATATTATACATATTAAAATAGTACCTCCTTCCAGATGGTTGAGTGGTAACAACTGCCCGTGAACCTGGTGGAGAGCGAACCGAGGCTCCTGTATCTTCTATCAGATCGTTTTGGGGTAATAACTGTTGCGGAACCTGGTGGCGTGGGCCTGAGACTCCTGTTCTTCCCTCCTGATGGTTTAAGGGTCCATTTCGATTAAATCTCCAACTACATTTGTTCAGCTGTTGATCGTAAGGCAGTAATCAGGATCAAGTTAAAAACACAGATCTGCAACCAAGCTCTGTCAATGGAGCCGTCTGCCAGCCCACATCACCCGACATCCTTCTGCTCAAGAGCTGCAATATCTGCCAGCCCACATCACCCGACTTCCTTCTGCTCAAGAGTTGAATATCAGACGACGGGTTATTTAATTTCTTTTGCATGCCCCGGATTAAAAAAAAATAACATCTCCGGTTTGTATGTGGAGACATACATCTCCTCTGATATTACATCTTATTTCGCAAGGTGATCATTGACATTTGTTTGAGAACTAAGTTGCAGACTAGATGGACACAACCAGTGAGAATATTAAATAACTGATCAATCAATGAAGGGAGTTTTATGTACTCGAGGAAGTTGACTTGACAGCGTTAATTGTGGGTAGCTTGGGTAAATGTGTCTGAAAAAGCGGTGAGACAAATTGTGTAAAAGAGGTATCTGAGGAAATTGCAAAGAACTGTGAAGTCACCCATGTGGCAGAGAAAGATTATAAAAGTAAACAGATGTTAGGGCTGATAAGGAGTTGCTCGTGGAACAGCAAGAATAATAGATGAATCACGGTGTGTACGAGAATCCATTACTCTGTCTGAAATTTCGGCATCGTGCTATGTGCTTCGGAAATGCTTTGTGTTTTAGAAATGTTTCTTAATTTGGAAGTGTTGACGATCGATGTTCTCGGTGGGATATAAATGTGCTTTAAGGAGGTTGTGTGCATTTAACGGCGAATCACTGAAAATGGATGAACAGTGTTTAATCTATTTCATTCGCCAGTTGTATCTGATAATGGAATCCGCCGCTCGAATCGTGGGCACCGGCAGCTCAACTCGTCCTGGAGAATAAACAGGTTATTGATTAGCCAGAGCATCATAGGGTATGGGGAGAAAGCAGGGGAGATGGGGGATGACAGGACGAATTGGATCAGCCTACGATTGAAAGGCGGGGCGCGCTCGATGAGCCTAATGGGCTCCTCCTGCTGCTATATCCTATGGTCTGAAGAACAGTGAAGTTCGAATTTGAAAACTGAAGGACAGGGAAAAAATATCACCTTATACATCTCTGAGATTCATTTTATTGCGGGCGTACTCAGCAAGTCCATAGAATAGTAACTAAAATAGGATCACGGAAAGGACACTTCGCGAATGAGTTCGACCAGAATGCAGATGGAAACAAACTGAGCAAATGGTAAAATAAATACATAAATAGTTCATTCAATTAATCGATCAATCAGTAAATGAATAAAGGGATTGATAGATAGATAGTTAGATAGATAGATAGATAGATAGATAGATAGATAGATAGATAGATAGATAGATAGATAGATAGATAGATAGATAGATAGATAGATAGATAGATAGATAGATAGATAGATAGATAGATAGATGGATAAGCAATAAATATCGAGAACGTGAGATGAAGGATCCTTGAAAGCGAGTCGATAGGCAATGGGAACATTTCGGTGATGGAACAAGTAAAGTTCAGTAAACTTACATCTCTGTTTCAAGGGCCTGATGGTTGAGGGGTCTTACCTGTTCCCGAAACTGGTGTTGTGAGTCCTCAGGCTCCTGTACCACCTTCGTCATGCTTGAGGAGAAATATCTGTTTCCGGACCTGCTGGTGGGTCCTGAAGCTCCTGTATTTTCTCCCTGATTGTTGAGGTGTAAGAACTGTTCTTGAACCTGGTGGTGTGAATCCTGAGGCTCCCGTACCTCTTTCCTGATGGTTATGGATTAATACCTGTCACTGAACCTGGTGGAGAGCGAGCTGACACTCGTGTAACTTCTACCTAGTGGCTGAAGGATAAAAACTGTTGCTCAATCTGGTGGTGTGTGTCCTGAGGCTCCTGTAACTCGCTTCCTGATGGTTGAGGGATAATAATTGTTCTGGTACCTGATGGTGAGTGTCCAGAGGCTGCTGTAACTTCTTCCCGATGTTTGAGGAGTAATAACCGTTCTTGAAACTGGTGGAGAGCCAGCTGAATCTCCTGTACCTTCTTCCGGATGGTACAGGGGGGATAACTGTTCCTGAACTTCGTAGTGTGCGTCCTGAGGCTCCTTCCCGTTGGCGAAAGGGGGGAGGGTAACTGTTACTTAACGTGCTGGTGTGGGTCCCAAGGCTCCTGTACATTCTTCATGATGGTTGAGGATTAATCACTGTCCCTGAACCCGGCGGAGAGCGAGCCGATGAATTCTGTACCTTCTACCTGATTGTTGAGGAGTAATAACTGCTGCTGAACCTGGTGTCGTGTGTCCTGACGCTCCTGTAGCTCCTTTCCGATGTCCGAAGGTTAGTAACAACTCTTGAAACTGGTGGTATGTGTTCTGAGACTACTGGACCCCTTTCCAGCTGGTCGAGGGGAAATAATTATTCCTGAACCTGGTGTGGGTCCTGAGACTCCTGTACCTGATTCCCGGTGGCTGAGGAGTAAGCACAGTCCCTGAGCATGGTGATGTGTGTTCCGAGGCACCTGCAGCTTCTTCCTGATGTTTGAGAGCTAAAAACTTTTCCTGAGCCTGGTGATGTCGGCCATGAGTTTCCTGGACACCCTTGCTGCTGGTTGAGGGGAAGTAAATGTTTTCGAGCCTGGAGATGTGGGTCGTGAGGATCCTGTACCTCCGTCTTGCTGGTTGAGGCTTAATAACATTCCATGAACCCGGTGGGGAGCGATCCGAGGCTCCTGTACCTCCTTAGAAACATAGAAATATAGAAAATAGGTGCAGGAGTAGGCCATTCGGCCCTTCGAGCCTGCACCGCCATTCAGTATGATGATGTCTGATCATTCAACTCAGTACCCTGTACTTGCTTTCTCTCTATACCCTCTGATCCTCTTAGCCACAAGGGCCATATCTAATTCCCTTTTGCATATAGCCAATGAACTGCCCTCAACTGTTTACTGTAGCAGAGAATTCCACAGATTCACCACTCTCTGTGTGAAGAGGCTTTTCCTCATCTCGGTCCGAAAAGTCTTCCCCATTATCCTTAAACTGTGACCCCTCGTTCTGGACGTCCCAAACATCGGGAACCATCTTCCTGCATCCGGCCTTTAGAATTTTATACGTTTCAATAAGATCCCCCTTCAATCTTCTAAATTCCAGTGAATATAAGCCTAGTCGATCCAGTCTTTCTTCATATGAAATTCCTGTCATCCCAGGATTCAATCTGGTGAACCTTCTCTGTACTCCCTCTATGGCAAGAATGTCTTTCCACAGATTAGGGGACCAAAAGTACACACAATATTCTAGTGCGGTCTCACCAAGGCCTTGTACAACTGCAGTAGTATATCCCTGCTCCTGTACTCAAATTCTTTTGCTACGAATGCCTACATACCACTTGCCTTTTACACCGCCTGCTGTACCTGCATGCCCTCCTTCATTGACTGGTGTACAATGATACCCATGTCTCATTGCACCTCCCCTTTTCCTAATCGGCCACCGTTCAGTTAATAATTTGTTTTCCTGTTCTTGCAAACAAAGTGGATTACCTCACATTTATACACATCAAATTGCATCTGCCATGCATTTGTCCACTCACCCCACCTATCCAAGTCATCCTGCATCCTCTTAGCATCCTCCACCCAGCTCACACCGCCGCCCAGATTCGTATAACCCGCAAACTTGGAGATGCTGCAATTAATTCCCTCGGCTAAATCATTAATATATATTGTAAACAACTAGGGTCCCAGCACCTAGCCTTGCGGTACCCCACTGGTCACTACATGCCTTTCTGAAAAGGTCCCGTTAACTCCCACTCTTTGCTTCCTGTCTGCCAACCAATTCTCTATCCAAATCAATAACATACCCCCAAAACTGTGTGCTTTACGTTTGCACACTAATCTCTTGCGTGGCACCTTGTGAAAAGCCTTTTGAAAATCTAAATATACCACATCCCCTGGCTCTCCCCTATCCACTCTACTAGTTACATCTTCAAAAAATTCTATAAGATTCGTCAGACATGATTTTCCTTTCACAAATCCATGCTGCTTTGTCCGATGGGTTCATCTCTTTCCAAATGTGCTGTTATCACATCTTTGATAACCGACTCTAGCATTTTCCCCACCACCGATGTCTGAGTAACCGGTCTATAATTCCCTGGTTTCTCTCTCCCTCCTTTTTTTTTAAAAAGTGGGGTTACATTAGGCACCCTCCAATCCTCAGGAACTAATCCAGAATCTATGGAGTTTTGAAATATTTTCAATAATGCATCGACTATTTCTTGGGCTACTTCCTTAAGCACTGAGATACACACCATCTGGCCCTGGGGATTTATCTGACTTTAATACCCTCAATTTAAATAACACCACTTCCCTATTAACATGTATTTCCCTCACTTCCTCCATCTAACTAGACTATTATCCCTTACTATATCCCTTACTATTTCCGGAAAATTATTTATGTCCCCCTTAGAGAAGCCAGAACCAAAGTAGTTATTCAGTTGGTCTGCCATGTCTTTATTCCATATGATCAATTCTGATGGTTCAGGGGTAAAAACTGATCCTGCACCTGTTGGGGTGGTTCCCAAGGCTACTGTACATCCCTCCGCATAGTTGAGTGGTAGTAACTGTTAATGAACAAGGTTGTCTGGGTCCTGAGGCTCCTGTAACTCCCTACTGATGGTTGAGAGGGAATAACTGTTCCAGAACATTGTTGCGGGAGGCCTGAGACTCTTATACCTCCTTCCTTCTGGTTGAGCGTGAGAAACTGTTGCTGTGGAGTGCCTCAGGGATCTGTTCTGGGACCCGTACTCTTCGTGATTTTTATAAATAACCTGGATGAGGAAGTGGAGGGATATTTTAGTAAACTTGCTGATTACTTATGACATCTACATTATGACGCAATAGTTGGAGGTATTGTGGATAGTGTGGAGGGCTGTCAGAGGATACAGCGGGACATTAATAGGATGCAAAACGGGCTAAGGATTGGCAGATGGACCCAGTTAAGTGTGAGGTGGTTCAGTTTGGTAGGTTAAATATATTGGCAGAATATAGTATTAATGGTGAAACTCTTGGCAGTGTGGAGGATCAGAGGGATCTTAGGTTCCGAGTCCATAGGACGCCCAATACAGCTGCGCAGGTATGTGGTATTAGCCTTAATCAATCGTGGAATTGATTTTAGGAGCAGAGAGATAATGTTGCAGCTATATCGGACGGTGGTCAGGCTCCACTTTGAGTACCGTGCTCAGTTCTGTTCGCCTCACTAAGGGAAGGACAATAAACCATAGAAAGGGTGCAGAGGAGATTTACAAGGATTTTGCCTGGATTGGGAAGCGTGCCTTCTGAGAGCAGGGTGAGTGAACTCGGCCTTTTCTCCTTGGAGTGACGGAGGATGAGAGGTGACCTGATAGAGGTGTACAAGATGATGAGAGGCATTGATCGTGTGGAAAGTCAGAGGCTTTTTCCCAGGGCTGAGATGTTTACCACAAGAGGACTCTGGTTTAACGTGCTGTGCAGTAGGTACAGATGAGATATCAAGGGTAAGTTTGTTACACAGAGACTAGTGATTGCGTCGAATGTGCTGCCGGCAAAGGAGTTGAAGGCGGACACGATAGTGTCCTTTAAGAGACTTTTTGATAGATACATTGACCTTAGAAAGATAGAAGGCTATTGGCAATCCTAGAAAGTTATAGAACATTCTCGGCACAAAATTGCGGCCGACGGGCCTGTAATGTGCTGTCGTTTCTTTTTCCTATGTTATCTGTGTTTTTCTATTTGATGAAAATAGAACAAAGGTTCAATGCCAAGAGTCTTACCATTTTAATATATTCTTCAATCATATTTCATTAACTAAATGAACCACTTCACACGTATCTGCCTTGAAATCCATCTGCCGCTTCTCATCCCAGTTTAGCATTCTATCAACGTCCCGCTGCAACCGATGACAGACCTCGACACTATCCACAACACCTCCAACCTTCGTGTCCTTAGCAAACTTGCTAACCCATCCCTGCACTTCCTCATCCAGGTCATTTTCAATAGTGCAAACAACTTTTCTGCCTCTATCTTATCTATCACACTTTATTTTTTTTTTATCTATTTCAGTTTATCTGTTGCTTAGAAAAATAGAGGGTTATATGTAAGCTCAGTAGTTTCTGAGGTAGGATCATGTTCGGCACAACTTTTGAGCCGATGGACCTGTATTCTGCTGTAGGTTTTCTATGTTTCTAAAGGAAACTACAAGCCAGTTAGAATAACTTCAGTGGGTGGGAAAGTTCTGGAGTCTATTAATAAAGTTGAAGTTGCGAGGTCCTTGTTGAGTCATGAAAAATATGTCAAAGTCAGCTTGGTTTCTGACGTGGAAAATAATGCTGACAAATCTGTTAGAGTTCTTTGAGGAAGTAACCGGCAGGGTGGACAAACAACAGGCAGTGGAAGTCATTTACTGGACTTCCAGAAGGCATTTGGCAAAGTGCCAAAAAAGAGTCTACTTAACAAGATAAAATCCTATGGAGTTACAGGAGAGACACCGGCATGGAGAGAGGAATGGCTGACAGGCAGGTGTCAACGAGTATGAATAAAAGTGGCTTTCTCTGCTTTCTACGATCACACACTCCCGGGTCAGACACAGAGTCAGGCTCCCTCCACACGGTCCAATCACACACTCTCCGGGTCAGACACAGAGTGAATCTCCCTTCACATGGTCCCATCACACACTCCCGGGGTCAGACACAGAGTCAGTCTCCCTCCACACGGTCCAATCACACACTCTCCGGGTCAGACAACGAGTCAGGCACCCTCCACACGGTCCAATCACACACTCCCAGGGTCAGACACAGAGTCAGGATCCCTCCACACCGTCCCATCACACACTCCCGGGGTCAGACACAGAGTCAGGCTCCCTCCACACGGTCCAATCACACACTCTCCGGGTCAGACAACGAGTGAATCTCCCTTCACACGGTCCAATCACACACTCTCGGGGTCAGACACAGAGTCAAGCTCCCTACACACGGTCTAATCACACACTCTCCGGGTCAGACACAGAGTCAGGCTCCCTCCACACGGTCCAATCACACACTCTCCGGGTCAGACAACGAGTGAATCTCCCTTCACACGGTCGTATCAAAGACTCCCGGAGTCAGATACAGAGCGAAGCTCACTCCACACTGTCCATTCACACACATCCGGGGCCATACAATATGCATC
>NW_026779995.1:0-60000 GCF_030144855.1 Hypanus sabinus | reverse complement strand
GTACTCCTCCCTGCATGTTTACTGTTCCCGTCAGCAGGGGGCACTGCTTAGGGGTTCCGTCCTCATTATAGGGAGGGGGCTTTTCTGTTTCTTTTGCATCCGGGTACGGAGCTGAAGTCAGCTTCTCACCGTACCTTCCTCTCTCTCTCTAACAGGCTGCTTCTCCGGCACCTTAGTGTCTTCATCGCTTGTAATCAATATTCTACCTGTCCTCCTCAGCCTTTCTCCCTCCGTTCTGGAGAGTTTTAGCACTTCCATTTCTCGTTCTCTTTTTTGCCCTCTTTTCTTAGATTTATCTTTTGGTTTGTAATTTCTAATTAATCCCTCCATTTCTTCCCACAAACTTACATCAAACGTTCCTTCACTTGGCCACTTTGTGACGAGGTTTTTGGTTCTTTTTTCACATTTTTCTGAAGTTTTTGTGATCTCATATATATTTATCGGGAATTTTTTGCTCAGAATCTCTACTGCCGTTCCTTTATCTGTCATGTTATTCTCTCTTTTTAAGGTATTTCAGAGATTCACATTTTATTTACTGGATAATATTATTTACTCTAATTCTATGCCTAGTCTATCGTCTATCTACCAGCGCTTGAAACTATATATTGGACTGTCCTTGTTTCCTATTCTGTTCTGCCCGTACAGACTTCTATTCAGAGCGGTATCCGCAGAACTTGCTCTTTGCACCTCGTCTACTCAGACCCTTATCTCTTAAGGCGGTATCCACGAGGATTTTCTCTGTTTTCCCTTTCCTTGCCCGTTCAGATCTTCGTCTTATACGAAGCGGTATCCACAGAGATCCACACAAACACCACGTGGAATTTTTCTTAACTCAACTTCTTATTAACTTATTTGTATTTACCCTCACTGCAGTGTTCTTGATCAATCCTCTGAGCCTCCTGCTGACCCCCAATTCTGCCAGATTTTTTACCGGAGAGACCCTTCGGCAGTGGTTCCACACTTCTGAGACTCCAAGACCTCCCCAAAACCAACAGAATTCTTAGTCCAAATTGTCGCAAAAAGCGCTTACCTTTTGTTTTGCTGCACCCTTTATTCTGTTAGACTTGTGGGGGTCCCGAGAGAACTGGGAAGCGTCCCCAATCTGCCTTTTCCTTTCCGCGGGTCTCTTTCCGGTCCCGTCACGGTCGCCAATTTTGCCGTGGTTTCTCGTGCCCCACAAACGACCAGGAGACGTAGAAGATTCTTCAAAAAGTGTTAAACTTTAATTTGCAAATCAAAGCTGAGACAGTCATTGAGCTAGTCGCTAATTGCCCCCCGATCCTTGTACATAGCATTTTTATAGCAATCTCCTGGTTTAGTTGCATTAGCATATCCAATCAGTCTATAGTTGCGTATCACAAGTGCATCCGCTACTATTGTATCTACCTCCTGACTTAATCATGTTCTAATCTACATCTCTTAGCTACCTCTCTTTAACACACCATTGTCTTCTACATTCTTAAGATTTCATTCTCCTGCTAAATTGGTTACATGTATAGCAAGTAGCAGACTCAGACTACATAATCTACATCTCTTAGCTTCCTCTTATTATCACACCATTGTCTTCTACATTCCTAAGATTTCATTCTCTAGCAAATAGCAAGTTGCAACATTTATACTCCAATAGCGTGAGGTCGGTGGCAGTAGGCAGTTTAAATATTTCCTCACTGACTGAACCGGCTGGAAACCCTGTTTCTGTGCAGTGGTTCCCTGTGGCTGACTGACTGTATATCTGGATTAGAACTTTAGTGTCTCACAGCACTGACCAATCTAGACTGTCGTTGATACTGTTCGATCCCTCTGGCCTCGCACACACTAAAGCATGGAGACTGAGTTAATGGATGCTTATTGCATGAGAAGATGGAAACTTTTGAAGTTGTTTATTCTGCATTCCCCAATTGCCTGTGATGGTTTTGAAGGAAGATAAGTGTAAGCCTAGATATTTGCTTTGCGTTCGCTCCGATTTTACTTTGTGTAGGTTTATGTGTTTCATTTATCATTAATTTCAGATGGAGACACGGATTCCACACCGGCCATGTGGATTCAGGGTTAAATAGATCGAAATATCAGCGTATCGACACTCGATACGATAAAACCACAACTCAGAGGTAAATTGGTATTCAGATAAAATGGTGTGTACTTCAATTGGGAATTTTCAAATTGGCATTTTGCAAAGGCTGGATATCTTAATGAGCAGCAAAAGCTGCGGCTGAACACTTCGAAATGTTGGTTTTAAGTTGTAGTGCTTAGAAGTGAATGTAGCATTTGCCCTGTAATACGTAAATGACAGGTCAATTTAGACAAGTGGAGGTACAGTCAATCGTTCAGCGATGTCCTTACGTCGTCAGTCCTAATTCCATAAATTATCCAGCTGCTGCTCAGTGTTCAGAATAAATCGACTATTTCCCTCAGTCCTATTTCAGCAGTTTAACTGCAAACTCGAAATAAAGTTATAAAGTGTACCGAAATTTCGACTCTGCATGCGGAACACGGCGGCCGCTGTCTTCCATCCAGAATTCACTCTGTCTGCGACATCATCTGCCTTCTGTTAGTAAGCCAATTCTGAATCAACGCAGCCAGGTTTCCCTCGATCCCATGCCTCCTGACTTTCTGAATGAGTCCACTTTGGGGAACTGATTAAATACTTGACCGTAATTCATGCAACCACATCGACTGATCTGATTCTTCTGTTTGTTTTATTTTCACTTTTTCAAATAATTCAATCTGACTCATAAAGGACAATATGCCACGTTATCTCTCCTTGACCAGATAACGTTTCTCTAAATACTCATAAATTGCTTCTTCAATAATCCCCTCCAGTAGTTTACCCACTACTGATGTAAGACTCCCTGGATGGAACAGCTCGTCAGGAGGAAGAAAGGAAGATACTTAAGGTTTAGTATCAAATAGGGTTATGGCGAGTCACAATGTAGACAGAAAAGAATTTAACAATGGACTTCAAAGTTAGAAGCGGAGTAAAGATGCACTAAGATAAGTGAAGAACAGGAGGAGATCTGAGAGAGTGTAGGCAGATCAGAGGTAAAAGCAGAAAACTTGTGTCTGGAGTCCAACGAGGCGGTGAAGCTCCTCACTGAATACATTGATCAATGTGAACACAGCGTCAAAAGGCAGATATGCTCGAACATGCCGACGCTGAAAAGAGGATGCGATGGAAACTTGGAAAACATGATAGATGATTCCCCGATACCGGAAGGGATATACTCCAGGTAATAGATGATGCCCCGAAACCGGGAATGATATACTCCAGGTGATAGATGATTCCCCGATACCGGAAGGGATATACTCCAGTTGATAGATGATTCCCAGATGCCGGAAGGGATATACTCCAGGTAATTTTGGAAGGTGAGCTCAGATATTGTTGAGCTTTTGGACAGGATATTTGTGTCTTCGCTGGCCAAGGAAGTAGAACTAGATGATTGGAGGGTGGAAAATGTTATTCATTTGTTGACGAAAAATAATAGGGATACTTCTTGGAGTTATTGACATTGCTGCGAATTGGGGCATGATATTTGTGGTCTCACTATCCACAGAAGTAGTACCGGAGGATTGGAGGGTGGCAAATGATTTTTTCTTTGTTCCAAGAATTCCGTGAGGATTGTCCTGAGATTTACAGGCCAGTGAGTCTTCCGTCAGTTGTTGGCAAGCTATTCGAGAGGATTTTGAAGGAGGGAATCGATGAGTATCTCGGGAAACGTATTCTGATTGGGGATAGGCAGCATGGTTTTGTAATGGATGGTAATCATTTATGCCCATGACTGATTTCTTTGAAATTGAAAAAAAAAAATACCGCTTAAGTCCGAGGTCGATGTGGGATGTATTAACTTTGTAAGGTGTTTGACCGGGCTCGGCATGGTCGGTAAGTTCAGAAACTTAGATGGCTTTCTATCTTGGGAAACCTGGTTTCGTGGACACGGAATTAGCAAATTAGCAGATTAGATAATAATTGGACAGAATTCTGCCTGCAGGACAGGGACCAGCGATGTTCCGCAAGAAGGTATAAAGGTTAGTACAGTTTACCAGTTTATCTTGACTCTGCTGTTACAGTGGTCAGAGAGGCAGACTGTAATCTGACCATCCTGCAGCACTTGGATAATTTACTGATGTCAGCAAAATTGTGAATTTCAGATTGGAACCGCACGTTATACTGTATAATCTGTACGCCCGTTACATAGAACAGGGCGGATGCTACATTAACATCGTAACAACCTTTTCCAATGGAGGCCGCAAAGTCGACATTTAGCAGCATCTGGTGGAGCTATCCAAAGAAATCGGATGATGCAGTATAACGTGCAGTTGCATTCTGAGATTCAGCGTTTATCTAAGAGCTGCAGGATGGTCAAATTAAAGTCTGACCAGGCAAGTGAACTAGCTTTCCAAAAATCCCAAAATCAAATTCCTAATTCGGTACAAATGCATTTATCCTAATACCAATTTCCCTTTGAATAGTGGGTTTATCATACATGGATACCTTTTTACCAGGATTCTACCTGGCCGGTGTGAAATCGGCGACTCCCTCTGAAATCAATAACAAGGTAGACAAGTAAAAGAACACAATATAAATACACACGTACATGCAAAACAAAGTGCAAACATGCGCTTTTCTACGTTCAAAACCGTTGTAGATAACTGGCGCATATAGAATAAACAGTTAAATACCAGAGTGTAATCCCTTATCGAATATTTCAAGGACCAGAGGAAAGAAAGATCGGGGTGGTTGCGGCCCACATACACTAACACTTCATATAATTTCGGAAAGACCCACTCTCTGAAATTCAACTCAGTACCTGGAAATGCATTTCACTCAAAGAACCAGACTTTTCCAGACAGTCATACCCTGTGATAAAACAGAGGATTAATTCATACTTCCTGTTAATACAAACCTAACAAAGACACGACTGCTTTCCGTTCATTTACGACCGAATTACCTCTCCTTGTTTTTCTAGTGAACCCGCAAACTTCCTGCCCTCGTGCAATATTTTACAATCTCGATGCATTCACATTATAAGCGTTTGCAGAACACGTCGTACCATTAAGTGTTGAACAGTTAACAACTAAGCAATAATTAGAATCTTTCAAACATTTAAGAAATCCTTTCCAGTTTCAAGCATATGGACGTTGGAGGCTATGTATCGTCTCAAGTTGATATTCAACAATTTAAATCATGCAGTCATCGATTCACCGAATCCCCAGCGACTTCCACGTCTTCTGACCTCTAAATGCCGCTCAAACATACGATGTAATTTAAATGAAAGTTTTGTTTTATAGAATCATGGTTAGCAATCCCCATAACCACCGCTGAATGAATATATATATTTAACAGGGTACTGGTCTCGGCCCGAAACGTCGACAGCGTTTCTCCCTAAAGATGCTGCATGGCCTGTCGCGTTCCACCAGCATTTTGTGTGTGTTACTGGGAACATTTGCCTACCAAATCCGGTCCGGAACTATCGCCTTTATCACCTAATTAAAGGTATATTACTTTAGTGTGTGTCGTCCCTCATATACTCACGCCTGCACTTACTTCTTCAAACGCGATAACTTTGTACTGAGTACCCATGCTGAGTACGCCATACTCCATATTGAGTCACCACTCCGTGGGTGTAATGACAGACCGATGAAACATTACCATAGATTTTCTATGTTGTCAGTACTGCGACACACTAAAGTTCCGAACGAAATTTATGTGACTTCTGGCTCTGAAATGTCTCGATGTCGTGTTGATTCATTATAGCGCTTGGACCACCATTCATGGATCTGACGTAACTATGGTCAGGTGCTTGGCGCTTGTCTGATTAGCACGTCCAGCGGTATCCTCTGTTAATACCTAGAAGTGACTTAACGGATTATTTAATTCTTCACTTGCTCACCTATCCATGTATTTTCGCACAGTCCAGTGTGGAGAATGTAATTCTGAGAGTTTACAAGGCAGCGAGGTGTTCTGGCACAAAAGTTTCCAGGTGAGGCAGAAAGGATGCAGTGCATGCTATATTCCGCTTTCAGATTCCTGCCTCTGTCTCCTCCCTTTGCGACTTTCTCACTGGTCGCATGTGGGGAAGGGGTTGGAAGAAGGTAACATAGTCCTGTTTGAGTACTGGCAGGAGATGTTTGGAAGTGGGCTGCCTATCCTAGTCATAACCATGAGGAATTGCACCACTCCTGATTAAAATCAGTATACATTGCACTCAATCCTTCAACATCGCTACAAGCTGATTTGCCTCTTATCACTCATTCTTCTTTCACAAACCATCAGAAACTGATTCAAATGCATTATTTCTCGCTCCTCGCACCCGCCCTCCTCGCAAATATGTTGCCCTCTCCTTACGGTGTCAGTTTCTCTTCAAGAAGAGTCTCCACATCATGGAAAGCATTATTGCTTCTTGTAATCGGTCCCGCTGTACTTCAGTTTGCTGGGGCCATTCTACCCAATTCTCAATTAAGCATCCTTTCTCTCTGGTTTCGTTTACCCTCCTTGCTTCACATTGTCCCATGAGTAATCATCCAAATCTTTATCACAGCTTCGTTGTTTTCCTTCATTCACCATGACCAGCGAAGTCTCCACTCTGAGGCTTTGCGTTACCTTCTTCTCAATTACAATACAAAACAGGCAAGTTCTGAGATTGATGTTATAGGTACAGGGGACTTTTATTTCCCAAATATTGAGTGACAGAACCATGTGGCTAATGGATTATCGGGCAGTGAGTTCATTGTGTTATTGAATTGCTGTTGTTCTGACGCGGTATGTTAATGCACCGATAAGAGGAGAGGTCTGTCTAGATTTGAAATTCGAGAACAATTCAGGATAGTATTTTGAGTGCAGAAGTTGATAAAACTTTCCAATCTCTCGAAACTTTCGCCTCAGAGGAGAATTCCAGGGTTATATGTCAGAGGGGTCTGTCAAGTGTATTTAAAATTTTAGAGGAATATTCAATATTGAATGAGAATGGAGAGAGCTGAGCAAGAAAGTTCACTGGTCAACTTGGTTAAAACTGGTTTAAGCGACAATCAGACACTGAACATACTGAGGCCAATCGACCTGTCGTAGAAAGTGCTTGGAGCAAGAGGAGCAATAGAGGCAAATAGACGGCGAGAAAGAATGTATCGTAGAGACACCAATTAATAATTTTCGCCGGTATTCATATTCGAAAAGGGGTTTGCAGTGGCGGATTCAAAATGGCAAGGGAAAATTCTGCTGCGACTCTCCAGAACGTAGCCGATATCCTAATGGGCTTAAATGAGAACAACTCTGCGGGGCTGAGTGAGGCTTGTGGAGAGGAAGAGGAGAGAATACTTGGTCCAAGGTTATGACATTTTGGGGAACAATTCTGAGATGCCAGATGATAACTGGGTTGTAGAATAGGACCCAGTACTGAACAAGAACAGAAAACTGTGGCTCAGAGAGACACGAATATCAGCTAACGATAGGCAGCCATTTTTTTTTTTTTTTGCTGTAAAGGCTGTGGTCTAAATTAGTTTGCCAGACATGTGTTATTATGAAGAACTCCGTGACCGGGTGGGAAATGTGTATTTTTCCCTCAGACGGAGAGTGGTCACAGATCGGAAACAAGTTGCACGGCTGTAGAGGCAGAGCTAAGATGCCACTAAACGACTCCTTTGCACGCATCTTCGGAAACAGCTCCATTACCATCTGTCATGTTTTCATTTTCCTTTTCAGGGTTCTTTCGAAGACCTTGACCGGGAGTTACACGCTGACTTCGGTTCTTTGCGGGAATGGGACTGGAGTATCGGAACTGTCCGGTATCCGATATGCCCAGGGTTCGGCCTGAGAGTCTCGGCCGCACTTGGAAGCCTGAGATCTCGGGGCTCTGGAGATGGCCGGGTCGAGGGTCGGCGTCGCGGCAGGAGACCCGTGTGTCACCGGTGAGGCCAGAAACACTTTTGCTGTGGGCCAGAAGACCCGAGAGCTTTACTGCCTTCGGGCACGGATCGCGGTTGCTGTTATGTCTCCCACTCGCCGTGAAAATGGGGGACTCCTCCCTCTCCCTTATTAGGGGGAGAGAGACCCTGTGGTTTGTCGAATGCCGGATGTAACGTGAAGTCTTTGGGGTCACTGCAAGTCTGTGTCTTTGCTGTTGCCGACCTCACGTTTGTGCTCGGTGGTGGTGTTGACGCATTTTGCCGGGATTGTTGCTCGCTGCCGCACTCGGGGAGAGGAGAGCTGGGGAGGGGGGATTTGGAGTTCTCACGTTTAATCGTCATTCACTCTTTGGGGCACTTCTCTGTTTTCGTGGATGTTTGAGAAGGAAATGCATTTCAGGATGTATATTGCATACAATTCTTTGAATTGAATTGGACCTTTCAACCTATAAACCTTTGAGCACCTAGTGACGCTAAGCAGCCTCGCAGTATGTCAGGAGTATCTGGATAGGGAGACAACGACCAATCCAGATCAAATTCTGGTAAACGAATTCAGATTACCTCAAAAATAAAAGCTGCCCCGCTACTTTGTAACTGCCATGGTCCTGTCCGTGAAATTCGCGTTCCGGCTCACAGCACGGTCCGTGGACTCCAGACTCCGCATCTTCCGGCTGTCCCTTGTCTCATTTGGGCTTAATCCGAGGTACCTGATTCTCGTCTTGTGTCCGAGATTTTAAGTGGCCCTGGGTTCGAGGCTGGTGTCTGTTTCTTCTTGTCAGTATCCTGTCCTTTTCTCTGTGGGGTTTCTGTCGTCAATATCCTGTCCTTGCCTCTGTGTGGGTTTCGTGCTGTCGGTATCCTGTCGTCGCCTCCGTGGGGTAAGTCAGGACGTCCGTGTCGTTACCCTACGGTGGGATCTGTCCCTCCTGGTCCCTGCCTCCATTGGGTAAGTCAGGCCATCATTGCCGTTACCCTGAGGCTGGACTGTTCCCTTCCTTCCCTACGCTTGAAGCCCTGCCCTGCAAACTGTGCCTGGAGCCTTGCTTCGCCTCGCCTTGTCTTGCCTTAATAATATTATTAAGGGATTGGACACACTGGAGGCAGGAAGCATGTTGCCGCTGATGGGTGAGTCCAGAATTAGAGGCCACAGTTTAAGAATAAGGGGTAGGCCATTTAGAACTGAGATGCGGAAAAAACTTTTTCACCCAGAGAGTGGTGGATATGTGAAATGCTCTGCCCCAGAAGGCAGTGGAGGCCAAGTCTCTGGATGCATTCAAGGGAGAGAGTTCGATAGAGCTCTTATAGATAGCGGGGTCAAGAGATATGGGGAGAGGGCAGGAACGGGTTACTGATTGTGTATGATCAGCCATAATCACCGTGAATGCTGGTGCTGGCTAGAAGGGCAGAGTGGCCTACACCTATTGTCCATTGTCTATTGTCTATTGCATCTGCCTGGAGCCTTTCCTCGTCTAGCTTTGCCTCTGCCTGGAACTTTGCCTCGCCTTCCCTGTGTCTGGCGCCACGCCCTGTTTGGAACTGTCTCTTTAAGTTCACGCCTCCGCTAGGTGGGTCCGGCCGTTTTGCCGCTACCTAGCTTTGGAACCTTTCTCGTTGTTTTCAGTGTTCTGTGTAATGTGTCCCGGCCCTACGTACTGTATCCAAGGAGGGGTCCCGGCTCTTGTTTTCCATGTTTGTGTCTGTCGCTCGACCCAGGCTCTGTGTTCCTGTCTCTTCCTCGACCCAGGTTCTGCGTTCCTGTCTCTTCCTCGACCCAGGCTCTGCGTTCCTGTCTCTTCCTCGACCCAGGCTCTGCGTTCCTGTCTCTTCCTCGACCCAAGTTCTGCGATCCTGTCTCTTCCTCGACCCAGGCTCTGCGTTCCTGTCTCTCACACAACCCATGCTCTGCGTTCCTGTCTCTCACACAACCCATGCTCTGCGTTCCTGTCTCTTCCTCGACCAAGTCAAGGATCCGGGGTCTCGTCCACTCCCAGTCACGTTCAAGATCCTTCTCCTGTCCAAGCCACGGCTTTGTGTTCTCGTCTTGTCATGTGCCTCGCCCAGACCAGGAGTAACTTTCCCAGCCCGGTACTGGGGTTCTCTCATCCTGTGCTGGGGTTCCCTTGTCCTGTCCATGAGTTTCTCGTCCAGTCCGGTTGCCTCTCCTCGTCCTGTAGCCTCGTTATGTCCTCGCCTGTTTCTGGAGTCCGACCCCGAGTCAAGACCCAGGTTATGGGTCCTTGTCCAGCCTCTGGCTCGGAGTCCACGCCCAGGCTCCTAGTTCCCAGTTCCATATCCTGGTTCTGCTATCATCGTTATTCCTAGCCCAAAGTAGCAGAGTGTGTAGAAAGTGACACCCCATTAACACTAACCCACAGGATTGAGTCAAGGGTGCAATTGTGCCAATTTTCAGCATGGAGATGACAGGGCGGTGAAAGATCAATTAGACCATGGATCTTTATGCGAAATACTGGCCGTTATTTAGGATTATATGGTACCGGGGCAGGGAGGAGTCATGGGCATCATCGGAGTAACAACGAAAGATGATTCAGCCGGAATAATAAACAAAACAGCAGTGTGTTCCCTATCGTTGTGAGGTGTCCAGTTGGAAGATGAGATGCTGTTCTCCTCATTTATGTTATGACTACGATGGCAGTGGAGAAGGCCCAGACAGAGGAAAGAAGTCCAAATATAAGTGGATTAAGCTTTAAATTGTGATGAGCTCAGGATCAAGCATGCTCGCAGTCCGAGCAAATCCAGGTTGTGTTTTATTTTCCAATGTAGTGGAGACATCATTGTGAACCCTGAAAGTGCAGTATGCCCGGTCGGCAGGGCACAGCCCTAACAAGCTAATTAAGGTCTGAGACCGTGGTCAAAGTTATCTCAGAGCTCAAATCTCTTGCGCTGCCCAAACTTTTGAATGGTACTCCTTTCCAATCTTTCACCCTAAATTGTACAAAAGAAAAATAATATAATTAACTTGCTTAAAATGTTGGAAAAAAAGTTTCATCTTTACCTTTGTGACTTCTGGAGATCATTTCAACTTCTCTTCACTTAAATATTCACAGTAACATAAATTTTGACCAGTGGTGCCCCAGACTTTTGCAAGCCACTGTATGCCGTTAATAATAGTTTAGCTTCTGTGTGAAACACCCCCTGGTCCTCCGCTTCTAGGAGAGAATGACGGATTCTCCGCCGATATCGGAAATGTTCCACGTTCGGCAATTTCCTGGTGAAACACTTGTGCAGCGGCTCCACAGCAATCACGTCCAACACTCACGGGGAGCAGAAAATCAGGCTACTATTATATATTATTGTATCATGACTTTTCCCGTCCGTGAGGGCATCTGTTCAGAACGTATTGGATGCCCCATTGTAAATCTGCTTCCATACCTTTATTGATGTTTGGACTTCCATTTCTTTCTTCGTGTCCACATCAGCTCTCCCGAGAACCCCGTCACTCTTTGTGAATATCCCAGCCATACTCACTCACCCATGGAAGGTAACCTCGTACCTCAGTATTGACCCCTGTCTGCCCTTCGCTGACTAGCTGACAAAATGACTAATTTAATTCAACAACCGACGACCCATTGAGTGAAGGGCTTTTCTCAGGAGCCATTCTGTTCAGACCATTATATACATAAACGAGGCGGCATATTAGGAAACTTAAAACAGAATAAACAATGTAGTGCTGTGTTTACAATGGAAGTGAACGCCATTGTCTACAAGACTATCAACAACGCTAGCAATTTAGCGCATCTGCCAAACAATTGTTGTCACAAATGTAATGAATGCAGATGCTATGTCGGTTTAAACATATTCACAAATTCGAGGGTCATGTGTACGGCGGTTGAATTACTTTTTTCATACCGGTGCGAGCATTGGTGGCCGCTGGTTTACTACACGAAAGACTGCATTTATATCAATTGTATTGACATATAAAACGCTGGGTGTATCTCCGCAGGTCAGGCAGCATCTATGGAAATGAACAAACAAACAACGTTTCGGGCCAAGGCCCTTCATCAGGGGGTAGAAAGGAAGGAGGAAGATGGCAGAATAAGAACCTCGGGGAGAGGGAAGGATAAGCTAGAAGGGAATGGGTGTTGCCAGGTTGTCGAAATAACAGTCTGGGTGATGATAGGTGAACAAGGCAAAGGGCTGCATAAGAAGGAAGCTGATAGGAGAGGAGAGTGGATCCAAGGAAAAGGGGAGGAAGAGGGGCATCATGGGAAGGCGGTAGGCAGATCAGCCGGAGAGTTAAGAGAACGAACTGGGGAATAGAAAGAGGGGAAAATACAGGAACTCAACGGAAATCGATGTTCTTGCCATGAGATTGCAGGCTACCTGGACGGAATTCGAGGTGTAGCACACCCGGCCTGAGAGTAGCCTCATTGTGGCACAAGAGCAAGCCACAGGTCGACATATCGTGCCGTGAACGGGGATCGGAAAGAAAATTGTTTGCCACTGGGAAATCTCGCTTCTGTTGATGGAGGTGAGGTACGACCAAGTGTTAATTAATTTGAAGAAATGTCTTGACCAGAAAGGTCGACAGATTAATAATTTCCAAAGATGCCTTCTAAACTGTTTGGTTCCTCCATAATATCATGCGTATTGCAGTAAAATTGATTAAACGTTTACGTGCATAAAATATCTCCGTGAGCCTGAATGTGATATTAGTTTAAGGTTCTTCACTATGTTACAGGAACGTTCAAACATCTTATTCTTTATTTTATATTTCTATTGCAAGATCTATAACCGAGACAATTCCCAAAGTGAAACAGAGCAGCCCATTGACAGTATAACATTGGTCTATGGTGTCAAAGTCCATGGATCCTCGGAATGGACAAGATCAACAATAACAATCTTGAAACCGAGAGATGAGTCTGAGATTGTTTCACAACAACATTCACTGACTTCTCCAATCGTCATTTCTTCATCTTTGAGATTTTGCAATTTCGTGTCAAGCTATTCATAACTCATCACAACTGGGAGTTTACTTGAATGACATCATGATTATTTTAACCTCAGCTTTTCGAAAACACTTCAGCCTTGTGTGATATTAAATAGTTCGTGTGATGCAGCGAGTATAAATGAATGAGCGTGGAGATTCGTCAGCTCAGAGTTTCTCCAGCGAGATCGCGGACAGCTAGAAGACAGGGTGAATCTCAGACAGCATGCTTGAAACCTTTTACCGTGTGAGGAAGATATGGTACTTGGTCACTGCCGTGATCGGTGTCCCTGGTAAGAACACAAGCAAATTAACATTTTAAGTTTTGTGTGCGCGGTCCGTGGACTCGTTCAGTGACCGACAGCGCTGTGATGTCGGATTGTCAGAGAGTGCGGTGGAGACATTGCGACCAATCTCTGTGTCCGTTCAGAAGTTCCCTTACTTTTTAATCGATGGCTTCTGCTCGTAGTAAACCGCAGCTGAAACGGCCGTAGAGAGGAAGATCGGGTAGATGGATTCATTTTGTAGATTCATAGCAGGCAGTTGTGATTTATCAATGCAAAGTCGCTGTCAAGTAAACCCCGATAACACAGCGCGCTCGCCACCTTTACGGTTATTTGCTTTTATACCGTTTCATTAGAGCAACGTGCTTTAAATTCAAAATTCAAGGTATTGTGCTCTGATTAAAGAATTACCTGCAAATTTGAAGGGAACGCAGAAAGCGAATGGACTTTGAGATTCAGGGGAGAGAGGTCGATTACATTTGTAAGTCAGACTCCGAATACAAGTCAAGTAAGGGCCTGTGTGCGTGTTTTGTACCAGGGTTTATTACCACGCCCAGTTATCCGTGAAGAGAAGCAGGAGTTAAGAGCAAGCCCAACGGCGGCCGTTAGGGGTCAGATGGGGTAAGGTGCACGCGATACTCCGTTCTTGTACAATATGCTTTGAAACATTTAGAATAATGTTGAAGTAATTCGGAGCGGCCCCAAAAGAGACAGATCTTTTGGAGTACCGACACTGTCTTTGATGATATAAGTACGAGCGTGCAAAATAATTTACAGTTCAGCGGGTCAAGCATAAACCCCAAAAACGAAAATTGAAACTTTCTGATCGGATTCGTTGAGAGCGGGTGAAGGCACCCCGGCCAAGGGTAGTTACGGAATTTAAAAGAACCCATCCAAGCGGAGGTGGGGGGCGGGTGCTGTGTGCGGGTGATAAACGGGGCGTCAAGAAGGAGACGCAGGCATTGGAACGGTAGAAATGAATTTGCTTTGAACTTTGTAGATGGACCGAGGTGGAGGGAGCGGAACTTCGCTGCACAGTGAGAGTACCAGGACATAGGTGACAGGAACGCGGTAATCAGCATCGCTGAGAAAGTTGCCGAGGTACCCAGGTTTTACACATCAGTCCAAAACCTGACGGGGGAAGATTTATATTTATTTCTCTCAAGCGCTCTCGGCGATCCGCTGATAACGCCTCCTTTCCAAACCCTGTTCCTTTTCCAGTATCGAGTACCTTCTCCGTTCACCCCGCTTGCATTCGTGAGAGGTATCTGAGATTCCCACATTATTCCTTTTAAACCCCCAGATATGAGTTTTCTGCACAGTTTGTTGGTTCTCAATTTCCAGCTTGTCTCTGCCATGAGACCCACTGATCGGTGAGACAGTAATTCACTCATTCTGTTTGCTGTTCCCCCAGTGAATTTAGTGGCGATTGTGATCCTGTCCAGGGGAAAGTGCGGCCTCTCCATCTGCACCACGCGCTACCTGGTGGCCATGGCAGCGGCGGATCTACTGACCATCATCTTTGATGTCATATTTTGGCGGATCAGTTATTATTACTTCCCCGGGACTTTCCTGGACATCACCCCCGTATGCAGTGTGATCTCTGCCCTAGCAGAGGCAGCCACTGACTGCTCTGTCTGGTTCACCGTCATGTTTACATTTGATCGGTTTGTCGCCATCTGTTGTCAGAAGCGGAAAGCAAAGTATTGCACCGGGAAAACTGCGGCTGTGGTTCTGACAACAACCGGCGTTCTGATCTGTGTTAAAAATGTGCCCATCTTCTTCATATATCATCAGGTGAAAGTGATTGACAATATACCCTGGGACTGTCTCATAACGGCGGGCTACTATACGGATCCCGGGTGGGTGGGATATGACTGGTTTGCCACAGTTCTAACGCCATTACTCCCGTTCGTGTTAATACTACTGTTTAACGCTCTGACAGTCAGACATATTTTAGTGACGAGTCGCGTCCGTAAGGGGCTGAGGGGTCAGAGCAAGGCGGAGAACTGCAGTGACCCGGAGATGGAGAGCAGGAGGAGGTCTGTGATCTTACTTCTCTCCATCTCCGGAAGCTTCATCATCCTGTGGTCGGTATTCGTTGCCGAATTCCTTTATTACACCATCGCCGGATTGGATCAGAATAATTACAACGATTCGGAATACATATTTCAACACACTGGAATCATGCTGGTGATATTAAGTTGCTGCACAAACACGTTAATTTATGGAGTATCTCAGTCCAAATTCAGAGAGCAGTTCCTCAGCGCAGCGAAATATCCGCTCAAGTCAATTATTCAACTGATTAATGAACAGACTATCTAAGATCTTCTCAGAGGCCGTCGCAGTGTTTTCAGCTTGTTACTATGGAACTGAAGGTCACCGTAAACACAATCTCCCACAGCCTGGTACTTAACCCAGTTTCTGTATTTTACACTCCGGGTTCCTAAGAGCCGCAAACACTAGTTTCACTCCTGAATCTTCCAGTCCTTTCTTCCCAAATCTAAACACAAACAGACAAATTGAAGAACAAAGTGATTCAAACCGTTCGTCGGAGGGAATTTCTCTCACTCGGATAGTTCAAGATGTTAAACACTTCAGTAACTCAATAATAGGAGTTCCCATCACTGTCAATGTCCCTCACTGTCCAGGACCAGGTTATTCACCGAATGCAGCAATTTAGTCGGCAAATGTGATTTTGTAAACTCCTCATGTTCTGTCTCATTCCCCGATGGTTACAAAAGTGTTCCTGATGTGAAAGGTTCAAAGGGGCAGGCCCACGGTGAGGAAGATTTATGAATGTGGAACGGTCGATGGGATGAGGTGGAAAAGACTCCATCTGAGGAAAAGATAGGGGAAGATAGAACAAGAACTTGGGATGGGAATGCTGACAAGATATTCCACATGAGGAAGGGAGATGGGGAAGAGAGATCCCAGCGGAGGAAGGGAGATGGGGAAGAGAGATCCCGCAGGAGAAAAGAGATGAGGAAGAGATATCCCAAAGCAAGAAGGGGGATGGGGAAGAGAGATCCCAAAGGAGGAAGGGGGAAATGGAAGAGAGACCACAGAGGAGCAAGGGGATGGGGAAAAGAGATCCCGCAGGAAGAAGCGGGATGGGGAAGAACGGTCCCACAGCAGTGTACCGATGGCAAAAGATAATCCAACAGACGAGATGACGCAGAAACAGATTTTCGGGAGGGGTGGGTGTGACCTAAGGCCCACAATCGGGAGAGGAGATGCGCCCATGGGTTCTGGGTATCTGGGAGTGAGCAAAGTCACACAGGTGGGCTGATGGTGATAGTCACACACGGGGAAGGGCAGGGAGGACAATCTCACAATGGTATTTCTTTCCTTCTCACTGGGACAGTCTGCTGACGGTCTCTTGTCCCTCACCGGAAGGGGGTGTGAATCCCTGACCCACCTGCTGCAGTCAGTGACGGTCTGGGTGTCAGTAACAGTGAGAAGGAACATTGTCAATGGACGTGTCACACAGTGAGTAACACGGCCATTCCTGTGATTTACTACCATTAAACCAATGGTCATTGTTCACTGATCTGATGAAGTCTCCAACATCCCTTCTCAAAGAACCACAGAACCCTCTCGCCTTGGGGATTTACTGACCAATCCCCTGGGCATTTGTCACAATTCTTCTTAATCTGATTTACTACAGTTTTACCGAAATTCCTTTACATTGAAGCAACACAATGGAACGGTTTCACAGTTCAAAGGAAGAGGCAAATCAAGTTACCTCAACTCCTGGCACTTGTGCAGCCCGGGTCCCAGCCGCTGGATTCCTTCACACTGAATCAGGCAGTTTCCCAGGTCGAGGTGTTATATTGTATCACAGAGTCCGATGACATGAGACAGGACCGCGCAGTCAATCGGGGTCAGTGTGATTCCACTGAATGGAAGTGTTTCCACAGATCCCAGTGCGGGCTGAGCCAGTCCACGATTCTGAGACTCAAACAGATAGTGCAATGTGTTCAGGAAGCAACTTTTACCGGCTTCACTCTCTGTGTTTTCACTCTGGCGTTTAACCTCCTCCTTCACCCAGTCAATCACCCGGCAGGGTTAAAAAGAACTAGCAGAACCACCTGGAGTCTGAGTCTTCCGTTATAAACTCTATTTAATTAGTAACTACGTGAATAAAGTAATATAGAACGAGATAAAGTAAACAGGTTAGCAGATTATATATGTGCGTATACCTATCTATCTATATATATATATGAGTGAGTGAGTGTGTGTGTGTGTGTGTGTGTGTGTGTGTGTGTGTGTGTGTGTGTGTGTGTGTGTGTGTGTGTGTTGTGTGTGTGTTGTGTGTGTGTGTTGTGTGTGTGTGTGTGTGTGTTGTGTGAGTGTGTGTGTGTGTGTGTGTGTGTGTTGTGTGTGTGTGTGTGTGTGTGTGTGTGTGTGTGTGTGTGTGCCCAAGCTTCCCCAGCTCAGGTGACTGGGTGATACAGTCTGACGGTTGGATGGTAAGTAATCAGTTCAGTTCTGGAATTTGGTTTCAGTAGAGCTGGAGAGAGAGAGAGAGAGTTGGTTTGTCTTCCAATGCCGATGCCGATCCTCCACGTCGTCCTCCTTGCTTCCGAAACTTATTTAAAGTCACCAGCTTGTGACCACAGAAAAGGGGATGCCATCTTCTGTGGTGGAGTTATCAACCCCAGACCGGGGTTAAACACACCGACCGTACTCACAGGTGCAGGTTCGGGGTCATGATAACGTTTGATCATATTTACGTGGACGAGCTGGGTAGCCTTTCACCGGTCAGGAGTCCTAATAACATAATTTATAGAATCAATTTTCTTAATTATTTCATATGGTCCACTAAATCTCGCTTGAAGGGGTTGGTAAGGATGGGGAACAGCATCAGTACCCGTTCTCCAGCACGATATCGCTGCTCCCTCGCTCTTCTGCCATACCCCTGTTTCATGTTTATCTGAGAGTGCTGTAAATTCTGTTTCACAAGGTCACAAGCCTTGCTAAGTCTGTCTCTCAATTCGGAATCGAAACTAAGCACACACCTACTCACATTCTGATCTGACCATTGCTCTCTGAGTAGGGTCAAAGGTGACACAATGTGATTAAATCTCAATTCGTTAACTATCCACTGGAATGTTTTCGAAGTATGTTACTCCAGATTGGATTTCTTTAGGTAGACATTCCAGTGTGTGAAATTTGATAAGTGCTTTTACCACAGTCTTGGCCTTGATGTTCCTGAGAGGTACCGCTTCATGGAACCTAGATATCGCACACATGATGGTTAACAAATACTCATAACCAGCGACAGTCCTTGGCAATGGGCCAACACAATCCACTATGATCCCAGAAAAAGTTTCACCAAAAGCAGGTATTGGTCTAAGTGGTGACGCTGGGATCACCTGATTAGGTTTTCCCGCAACCTGTCAGGTAAGGCAAGTCCTGCAAAAGTTCACAACATCCTTCCTTAAATTAGGCCAGTAAAAATCCTTCATAACCCTGTTTACTGTCTTTCTCACTCCGATGTGTCCACCTAAAGGCATACTATGAGCCATGTTTAAAATCTCAGCCCTGTAAACTTTCGGGACCACAACTTGATGTTCTATGATCCAATCCACACTTGCAGGCACAGTAGGTGATCTCCACTTCCTCAGTAACACTCTATCCTTCAAATATTATCCTGCTGACTCTCTCTGAGCCTCCTCTTCGGTGAGAGCTGTCTCCTTTAACGCAGCAATTTCAGAATCTCGACTTTGTTCCGTTATAAATTCATACCTGGACAAGGACAAACCTTTCCTACCCTCCTTACTCCCCACATCCTCATGCAACATGGAAGGCAGAAAAGTCTCTGACAAATTCTCATAAATTAAACCCCTGTCTATGCTAACTGCGTCAGCAGCTTTTTTAGACATGATTCGGGCTACTGCGCATGTGAGGTTCACATCAGTATCTGTGCGTGGGTCGTCAGACACAAGCTCGCTTATTAGCTGTATTGTTGAATAAACTTCACCCTGGATAGGTGCCAACTTAATATTTACCAAACCCAGTACCATTACTAAGCTTACGAAGACCGTGTTTACGTTATAAAAATTCCCAAACAGCCCATCCATTCTGTTCTTTCGACTTTTAGCTCGACTCGTCTCCATAGTTACCCAGTCAGGTGGTCTGTCAAAACCAAAACAATCCTTTCTCTCCTCATTACAATCGTGAAAAACAACTCCATAACCTTGAAGGTGTTTACTTCTTCCTGCGGAAACAAAATTCAACAGAGATTCACATACTTTTACAGGCCAAGCAAGTCCTGCAAGCAGGGTCAAACGTCGCGAAACCGGTCTAAAACCTCCCAAAATTTTTATTCAAAAATCCAGAAACAGCCCCTTTCTCCATATTTCCAATAAGATGCACATCACCAAATTTCAGAACACCGTCCAACACAAATACGTGAGAATCCTCAATTTCCACTCGCACCTACTTTAACCCTTTATTCATTGAACCAAATCCATCTGTCTGACAAGACTGGATTCCTTCTCCACAGAGTCAGACAAAGTCAGACACCTCGGACGGGAGGCAGCCGGTATTGAAGAGGTCGATGAGCCGGAACTTGGAACACTGCCTTCGGGTTTGGACGCCTGTTATGTACCCCCGAACGGGTTAAAGAGCCAGCAGAAATGGGCACACACGGAGTCTGAGTCTGCCGTTATAAACTCTATTTTATTAGTAACTACGTGAATAAAGTAATATAAAACGAGATAAAGTAAACAGGATGGCAGAGTTTATGCACATATATAGGTGAGCAAATAAAGTTCCCAAGCTCAGGTGATTGGGTGATACAGTCTCACGGTGGGATGGTAAGTAATCAGTTCAGTTCTGGAATTTGGTTTGAGTAGAGTTGGAGAGAGAGAGTTAGAGTGTTGGTTTGTCTCCAATGCCGAATCCGATCCTCTACGCCGTCCTCCTGTTTCCGAAACTTATTTAAAAGTCAACAACTTCTGACCACAGAAAAGGGGATTCCATCTTCTGTGATGCAGTTATCAAACCCAGACCAGAGTTAAACACACCGATAGCTTTCCACTGGTTATCCCTCTGTCCACACTGTGAGCAAAAACCTCACCCTTGTCATGGGCACACAGAGCTCACCAGTGTCCTCCTTGCCTCAGGAGTCGTGTGTCTCCTGTGGTGTGTCTTGTGTGTCTCTGGTGTGTGTCTGATTAAAAAGTCAACGACCTTGTATATATCTGCAAGTGCTGAACACGAGCTGCCCATCATATAGCTCCGCCTTTCAGTTTCCAAGGCAACTCACAGACTTTCTGTCACCCTGCTGCTGAATTAGCACACAAACTGTTCTCGTTTAAAAGAACAGTCCACTTTAGAATAATCCTTCAGATCTCGTCACAGTCTAAACAGAGCTACAAGATCTGTGATATATTCGCATATTCTTAAGGAGGTTTTGTTGTCAGATTCTAAGCTGACGGCGAAAATTGCAAAGGTTTCATGGACGTACATGTATGTGTAAGTCACGTGAACCTATTCTCGCTCCCATTTTACCGCAGATCTGCCTTGTTTCCGAGGCTCCGCCCCCAGCTCTGATGACATAAATTCCAGTCCGGACTTTCCTTCAGTTCTGTGTTGAAGCGGGTCGGCGGCGGCGGCGGATCGTCTGTAGGATCCGGATTAGGAGACGACCATCACCCCCAGAGTCGGGAATCCGGGGGAGGGTTCACTGTCCGGGCGTGAAAACAAGTTCTCATCGGTGAGTACTGAGGCTGGTCCCGAGTGTGGACGTCTGATGTAAGGTAAAGCACCCAGTTAACTTCCCCGATCCGGCGGCCTCTCTGCGCTTGCTGGACAGAACCTGCCGGGGTCGGTCTGAGTTGTGGGACCTTCACAACATACCGACTGAGATGAGCCGCCGCTCAGCCCCTCTTGCCCTGGTCCTGGGAGCGAGATGGGGTGATGATACCGAGACCGCACTCATCCATTGAGGTTTATCCCGGGAACTTTACCTTCGTCACCCGGCCCCGCATCGGTCAAACCTTCACCTGGATCGATAGCCGGTGTCTACAATTGTTTTACATCATTCCAGGGCGCGGGAAGCGGCCCTTCCACCTGTTGTGTTCTTGCAGACAGAGAAGGTTAAACCGAGTAATCGCACCTTCGGGACACTGCTCCGTCTGTCTGAGTAGATCCACCTTTCACCCGTTCAGACAAGGCAGTGAGATCCAGATCTCTCACGGCCTCTCGTTCTGGGTGGCCATCGTTGTGTTTATTTTTGTTGAATCCATGCCACTGTTCCGACTTGCCGAAGCGCAGCCAATGTTTCCGGTCTTATAACACCAATAAATGCAAGATATAAGCCTTTTCCAATTATCTGGGCTTCTCAGAAGACTACCGTGTACATCGAGTTAGACTGTGAGATCAAGAGTCCAACTTATCACCGGGGAACATTCAATGTGCTTACAACAGCAGTCTGGACGGTTTCCTGGAGCCTGGTGCTATGTGTTTTCAATGTTATTTTAAATATCCGACCCTGCTGAGAAGAGAGAATATCGAGGGTTATGAGGATCTTTGATGCTGCTTGCAGTCACAGTCCAGGGAGGGGAGTTTGGTTTCTGTCATGTCCTCAGCTGTACCCACAGTTTCCTGCAGTTCCTTGCAGTCAGGGGTAGAGCGGTAGACTTATGAAGGCGTTTTGTATCCGGATGGGATTCTTTCTTTGGCGCTTTGATAAGGTTTGGGGAGGGGCAATGTGCCTAAGCCAAAGTCATTGTTGTTTGATCCAGGCTTGTCATTTTAGAATCTTTTTCTAACGTTTTATTCAGTGCCCGTGTCTTGCTGAATAACCACCAGTGACTGTCCTCGATCCCTCACCCACATGTCTCCATCTCCTCATTCACTCACATCTTGTGCAACCTCTCTCCAGCCCGTGTGTACACACCTCAATGATGTACAGTACATCAGTAAAGTTTCCTTTAATACTTGACATCATTGTGAGTTTTCCAGGAATCGTTTTCTTTTTGTTAGCTAGAACTAGTAGAGGTTTAGTTGAATGCAACACCTGGTGAGGTAAGAGTTACAAGCTGCGAGCCCAGGGTGTGACAGGAAATACTCCAGCATGTATAGAGCAGTAGTTGGTGATGGAGCCCAGGGTGTGACAGGAAATACTCCATCATGTATAGAGCAGTAGTTGGTGAAGGAGCTCAGGGTGTGGCAGGACATACTCCATCATGAATAGAGCAGTAGTTGGTGATGGAGCCCAGGGTGTGACAGGAAATACTCCAACATGAATAGAGCAGTAGTTGGTGAAGGAGCCCAGGGTGTGACAGGAAATACTCCATCATGTATAGAGCAGTAGTTGGTGAAGGAGCTCAGGGTGTGGCAGGACATACTCCATCATGAATAGAGCAGTAGTTGGTGATGGAGCCCAGGGTGTGACAGGAAATACTCCAACATGAATAGAGCAGTAGTTGGTGATGGAGCCCAGGGTGTGACAGGAAATACTCCATCATGTATAGAGCAGTAGTTGGTGAAGGAGCCCAGGGTGTGGCAGGACATACCCCAACATGAATAGAGCAGTAGTTGGTGAAGGAGCCCAGGGTGTGACAGGAAATACCCCAACATGAATAGAGCAGTAGTTGGTGATGGAGCCCAGGGTGTGACAGGAAATACTCCAACATGTATAGAGCAGTAGTTGGTGAAGGAGCCCAGGGTGTGACAGGAAATACTCCAGCATGTATAGAGCAGTAATTGGTGAAGGAGCCCAGGGTGTGACAGGAAATACTCCAGCATGTATAGAGCAGTAGTTGGTGAAGGAGCCCAGGGTGTGGCAGGACATACTCCATCATGTATAGAGCAGTAGTTGGTGAAGGAGCCCAGGATGTGGCAGGACATACTCCAACATGAATAGAGCAGTAGTTGGTGAAGGAGCCCAGGGTGTAGTTAGAACTACCAGAGGTTGAATTGAATGCAACACCTGGTAAGGTGGGAGTTACAAGCTACGAGCCCAGGGTGTGGCAGGAAAGATTCCAGCATTTGTAGAGCAGACGTTGGTAGGCAGGAGACAAGGAGTGGGAATAAAGCGAGCCATTACTGTTCGGCTGCCTGTGACTCGCGGGTTCCACAGAGGTCTGTGACGGGATCGATTCTTTTTAC
Organism: Hypanus sabinus; assembly: GCF_030144855.1. NCBI lineage: Eukaryota > Metazoa > Chordata > Chondrichthyes > Myliobatiformes > Dasyatidae > Hypanus > Hypanus sabinus. The sequence goes on along the minus strand of NW_026779995.1, from coordinate 36,747 downwards.
CTTGTATGTCAATGATTTAGATGATGAAATTGATGGTAGTTGCAATGATTGCAGAGGATATGAAGAGAGGTGAAGGGGCACATAATTTTTGGAGAAGGACTTAGGACAGTTTAGGATGAATCGCAAATGTGGCAAATGCAATAGAGTGTCGGGAATGGTTTCGTCACTTACATCGGTTGAAGAAAGGAAGTGGTTTACTTGCTATTAAATGGAGAGAAAATACAAACAACTGAGGTGCAAAGGGACTTGGGAGAGATTGCACAGGATTCCATAAAGGTTAATTTGCAGATTGGGTCAGTGGTGAGGATGGCAAATGCAATGTTAACATTCATTTCAAGAGGACTAGAATATAAAAGCAAGAATGTAATGTTGAAATTTCATAAAGCCCCGGTGAGGACTCACTTGGAATATTGTGAACAGTTCTGATCGGTTTATCTTTGATTGGATGTGCTCAAACAGGCGATGGTTTAAAGAATATTTACGAAAATTGTTCCAGGCTTCAGCGGCTTGTCAGATAAAAAGCGTCTGATGACTCTGGGTCAATTAATCACTGGAATTCAGAAGACTGAGCGGTGCCCTAATTGATCATATCAAATGGTGAAAAGTCTTGATAGAGCGGATGTGGAAAGGGTGCTTCCTCTGGTGGAAGAGTATAAGTCCAGAGGTCACAGCTTCAGTAAAGAGGGGCGCCTTTTTAGAATGGAGATGAAGCGGAATCTCTTTAATCAGAATGGTGAATCTGTGGATTTCCTTGCCGCAGGCAGCTGCGGAGGCCGTTTGTATGTAGACTTAAGGTGGAGGTATCGGGAGAAAGGCAGAAGTTTGGGGAAATGCAGAAGATTGGGTCCGAAGAAAAACGTCACGATAAAATGACGGAGCAGACTCAATGGCCCAAATGGCCCAATTCTCCTCCTATATCTATGCTCTTAGTGAAAGCAGCCATTACAGTTTTTAGTTTCACCGTTACAAAATGGCTGCAGCATTAACATTTGTCACAATTAAGCTCACAGCATGTGATGTTGTTTGTTATTTCTTTTTTAGGTTATTTTAGGTTCATTAGGGTTCTGACTTGGATGATCAGCCATGCTCATAGTGAATGGCGGTGCAAGGCTGTACCCAATCCAATTCCAATGTTCGGCGTTCAATGACGCTTTTCTGCACCCCGCTTTTGGAGGTCAAGGTTATTCAAGTTACTGTCAACTTTCTGTCGGATTTGATCAGTCTAGTCTAGTCAATCTCCTTGATCTCTCCCATTAACGAGGCGTTTTCACCCTCAGAACTGATGCTCACTGGATTTTCTTTCGTTTTGTTTTCGCACCATTCGCTGTAAACCGAGCGGATTGTGCATGAAAATCCAAGGAGATGATCAGTTTCCGTAATGCTCATGCTACCCTGTCTGGCACCAGATATCATTCCACGGTCAAGGTCAATTAGACCAAATTTATTCCAGATACGGATGTTTCGCCTGAACAACAACTGAACACCTTGAACATATCTGCATATTTTATCCTTTGAGTTGCTGCCCCGCGATTAACAGATTCCCATTAAAGAGCGGCTGTACAGTTGTACCTAATAACACGGCCATTTAGTGCATTTACCATTTAGACGGGCCCTCACCTATCCCGAATTTGAATATGGGTGAGATTTGGTGCTGATTTTTGTGATTTTCCTGTTTCCAACAACAGGTTGTCGCTGACCAGGCAGCTTGGGGTAATCTGGAGAGAGAAACTGTCACTGTTCCTTCTGAACTGCGCCGGTGTGCGGCTGCACTGTAATTAAAATGCTCATTGCGGAGCCTTTGTTGCAGTGCAGATGGATTAAAATGTAGCTGGACAAAAGGTTCATGAAATCTGAGAGTTTTTCTTTGTTGCACTATAATTTATTATATCCTTCCATTAAAGATAAAGACAAAAGTATATATTTTTTGTCAGTCCATTCTAAATATTCATAGCTGTGCTTTACAGAAACACACAATCTAAGATGTTGTGCTTTTTTCAGGCCGTGTGAAAACTTCCGACTCAGAGCGATGGTTGATCCACGCAGCGGCAAAAATACTAATTAGTGGGAACGCTGGAGATTGGACCATGATAGACTCAATGCATATTAATCACGATTGAATATGATACTTTACTGTGCTTCATTATGATACTTTATTTTGGTATCTTATTTTATATTATTAGCTAGCTTGCCTTCATATTTCACCTTTTCTCTGCTTATTCATTTTTAATTGCCTTCTTTTGATTATTAAAAGCTACCCGATTCACTAGCTTCAACTATTTTTTCTATCTAGGATGTCATCTTAAATCAGTATGTAGATAGCCCGACAAAAGCAGGAGCTGCACTGAAACTGATGTTGGGTAATTATGCTAACTAGATACCCGACCATTTGGTGGGTGAATGGTTAGAGCAGAACTCCTTAAGAGAGCAATAGAGAAGGAAAGTGTAGACTTTGTGGGAGAGTAAAGAATTGGATTAGGGTAAATTACGAATTCACTAAGCAAGAACTACTGAGAGTTACTGGGAGACAACTGTTTCTGGCAAGTCCACATCTGACATGTGGAGGGTGTTTAAAGTCCATCGGCACGGAGTATAGGACGGGTATATTCAATTATGAAGAAATGACGAGATTGGCAGCGTCAGAGACCCTTAAATATCATGAGAAGTGATGAATTTAGTCAATCAAGAAAAGGGAAAGTATGCAAAGCTCAGGAAGGTCGAATCAAACAGAGCCCTCGAGAATGTGTGTGAGGTCCTTAATAAGTAGCTTACACCAAGGAGAAAGACACGGAGGAGAGGGAGATCAGTGCGGAGAATACCAGTGTGCTCGGGCATTCTGAAATAAAGGAGGAGACAGTGTTGGGTCTCAAAAAGTGCATTAAGGCATTTAAATCTCCAGGCCCTGATGGCATATATACCAAGTTACAGAGAGAGGCAAGTGAAGAGATTACTGGGGCCTTGACCAATATACTTGTGACCTGCCTAGCCACAAGCAAACTCCGGGAGAACTGGTGAGAACCTCATGTTGCTCCGTCATTCAAGACGTGATCCAGGGAATAATCCTGATGAGCATTGAAACTGCCGAGATACAGTCGGCTGTGAACCAAGTGCTGATAAATGGGACCAGTGTAGACAGTGAGTGGATGGTCAGGACAGGTATGGCCGGCCAAAGGCCTGTTTCCGTGCTGTGTGATCCACCACTCCGGACATGCCAGTTTAACGATGGTGGAACCGCAAGGCATTGATTTCAAAACTCCACACCCCTCTCCAACCTGAAATAAACCAGACTGAACCCCTTTGTCACCACTGGGAATATCTGCTTCTGTCAAGGTTTGGACACTTCGGCTAAAGTATCAACTGGCAATTGATAAAGTTCCTTTGTCTTCTTCCATTAATGATGCTTCCTTACAGCAACACTAACCCTCTCACTGTGTCAGAATCAGTGATTAAATCCGGCCCGAAACACTGGGCTTTCATCCCTGCACATTGTAACTTGAACCATCTCACTGTGGGTCTGATGGAGACATAACCCCTGCCCTCAACACATACGACTTCATCTCCCCTGCTTCCGACATTTCAAATACCCTCAGAATGGTTTTCTGATTCAGTCTGAAGGTTATGGTAAATTCAACTCGTTTTCAGACTTGACAAACCATGTCTTCCGACTGCCTCTTCCACCCACCTCCAGGGAAGCTGCATTTCCATAAGACCATAAGGCCTCCTTCCAATCAGGCACCGATTCATCAATGCTGGAATCTTTCCTGTAACACCATGGGCTCGTAGCCTGCTAAGCAGCCTCAAGTGTGGCAACTTGTCACAGGCCTTTCGAAAATCCAAGTACCCAACATCAACTTATTCACATCTCTCTAACCTGCTTGTTATTTCTTCAAACAGAAATAGTCGAATGTCCTGCTACTAATTCAATATGCCAGCAACAACCTTCGCCAAATAAGAGACCCCGTGAATTTAATGTTTCGAGTGTTTCCATCCGTCACTGATGAAAAACGGTTGATGTATGTGTAAACTAAATGCGATGTCAGGCAAAATCACCCGCAGGAAATGGTCTAAACTTCATATGATGGCGCTGTGATCCTGCAATTTGTTTCCAGTAAGTGAACAATAAACTGAAGGAGAAGGGCATCCATATCTTGCTGTCGGCTTTGACCGGTGGTTATCTCTGGGAGATGGTAATCTCGGCACAGCCGCTCCCCACTTGTCCATTGCCCTAATGTTACAACTGCGGACAACTGTTAAAGATGGCTGGTAAAAGTGCCAACTTAAAATCAATGCAAGTCCAGGCTGAGGGGGCACAGTAAAATCCGGATAAAGGGAATGTCCATTGTTCAAAGAGAACATTATTCCAAATGCATAATATTCCATCAGAGTGGAGAGCGCCCTTCCTTCTGCTTTCTCTGTGCAATAAACCCACAACGATATTTGCCCTGAGCTGTCGCAGGAGTTTATAATCTGACAATAAACTGGTCCCAAGGTGAATAGCACCAACCGAATGGAACCAGGATGCGGGTTATGATTCCTTTCCGGAGGTGGTAAAATTTCGCGCAATTAAGTGGTAATTCTGGTTCGAACCACAAGTTAGAAAGACGCATTGAAGTAAGGTGAGTCTTTGTGTGGTTTAACACAAGCGTTCTGAAACAAGGTGTGGCGTTACATGCTGAATAGGGTGAAGTTCAGGTTTATGAGCGTGTTATCGACTGAACATTGCTCAGGGTGTGTTCACTTACTGTTAGGGACATTAAATGCAGATGCTCGGATTCACTTAAACCAGACCCAGGAGTTCTGCATCAGGTAGGAACATGGACTGTATTTGGCAGTGTTATGGTGTTTTAATAAGTCCACTTGTAACGGCAGTATTTCTAATATTTCTACCAGATCAATACAATGGAGGGTTATGGGGTAGTGTGGGTTTAGTACTTTTTTAAGGATTACATAAGCTGGCACAACATAGAGGGATGAAGGGCCTGTACTTTGCTGTGGTGGTGGTGTTCTTTCGTTCTATCAATATTATCATTGAAATCGCATGGCTTGACGGATCTGGGTGCTCGATTATTCTGTATATGTTGTATTTCATAGGGATGACGAGGTACGTCCGGCAGTGATATTTATATTTACAGATATTGTGGTAATTCTCACTGGCTGTAGATAAAATTAGCAAATTTTACACTCATTGGGCACTTTACTATGAACGCCCTGTACCTAATAATGTGACCGCTGAGTGCATCTCCGGGGCGCTTCCGCTGCGATTGCCCGTCCACTTCAACGCTGACCACTGCGTTGTATTCGCTGGCATTCGACTAAGACGGGGAGTTGGTTGCATTCGCTGTTATTTAGGAGGTGAGGAGATTTGTTTCCACTGGTGGTTAGATCCATTGAGTTGAGCCCTTGCTGGGGACATTGAATATCACGCGGAGTCTAGACAGGAATGTGGAGAACACCTTTGCTACTGTAGGGGGATCTGAAACAGATGAAGATAGCTGAGGTTATTTTTCTGAGCTGGAACGAGTGTCTCTTTGAAATTCTCTTCCACAAAGGAAAAGAGAAGCAGAGCTTTCTTTCAATGTGTTTAATTCCACCGAACACAGATTCTGGACAGACAAGGGAGTGAGGTGTTGCAGACGGTCGCAGGGATGTGTCACTGAGATCACAGTCCTGCTATGTCCTGCTGAGAATGGCGGAACAGGACTGACGGGCCGAATGTCTTGTTACTAATTCAACATACCCGCAGCACACTCTGAGAGATCAGAGACAAAGTGAATTTAGTTTTTGGTGTTTCTCCATCGATCTCAGACGTGGAACAGTAGATGTATTTGTAAAATAAGGGCAATGCCTGCCAAATAAGCCAGCGGGATATGATCACAATTTCATCTGATTCTACGTTGACATGGTAACGTGTTTCCAGTAAGTGAGCAATAAACTGAAGGGGAAGGGCGTTCTTATCTCGCTGTTGACTTTGACCGGTTTTTATCTCTGGGAGATGGTTATCTCGGCACAGTTGTTCCACAATCGGCCCGTTACTGTAATGGGCCGACTGCAGACAACTGTTAAAAATGGCTCTTTATAAACAGACTGACCTTCAAGTCAGCTCCAGGCAGCCGGGACACACTTAGGGAATGTCCAGTGTTCAAAAGGAAAAAAATATAAATGACTCTAAATGCATAATGTTTTAAAAGAGTTGACAGCGCCCTTCCTTCTGCTGTCTCTGTGCAATAAACCCACAGCGATCTTTGTTTGCCCTGAGCTGCAGCTGGGGTATATAATCCGACAATAAACTGGTCACAAGGAGAACAGTGAAACAAAGGGACGACACCAGCAGAACCGAACCAGGATGCGGGCTGTGCTCCCTCCCTGGAGCAGATCAAATTTTCCAGAGAAAGGTCGCGCACTGAACTCGTACTTTTGGCTCGAACCACATGTTAGAAACGAGTTTTTGCGTTTTTCACTTCAAGCGTTGTGGAACAAGGTGCGGCGTTACTTGCTGAATAGACTGAAGCTCAGGTTTATGAGCATGTTATCAACTGAACATTGCTCAGGGTGTGTTCACTTACTGTTGGGGACATAAAATTCAGATGCTCAGATTCCCTGAAACCAGGCTCAGGAGTCTAGCACCGGGTAAGAGCAGGGACTGTACTGGGCTGTGTTATGGAGTTTCAATAAGCCCACTTGTCACGGCAGTATTTCTGGTATTCTTACCATATCAATGTTGTCTTTAGAATTGTGCGGTTTTACAGATCTGTGTGCTTTATTATTCTCTTAGGAAAGATGAGATAGATCTGGCAGTGATATTTATATTAACAATATCGTAGTAATTCCCATTGGCTGTAGATAAAAATAACAGATTCTACCCTCAGTGGGCACTTTCTTAACAGCCTCCTGTACCTAATAATGTGGCCACTGCGTGCATGTCCTGTACCTTCAGCTGTTGTTACCCATTGACCACGTTTGTTGACGTAGCAGACTTAGAGGTAACATGTTTTTATCCTCAGGTACTGGATGAATTGGTGAATTTGCCTGGGTTTTCTGTTAATACATAAATACAGGAGGTTGATTTGTATTCGCTGCTACTTAGATGAAGAAGAGGAGATTTTTATATATATCAGCCGGTCTTTAGATAAGTGAATTGAGCCTTTGCTGGGGACATTGAACATCACGCGGAGTCCAGACAAGAATTGGGGGAACATGTTTGCTGCTGTTAATGAATCAGATGAAGATAGATGAGGTTATTGTTATGAGGTGGTAATAGTGTGTCTTTGGAATTCTCCTCCTCAAAGGAAAAAGGAGCAGCTTTTTTTTTCCCCGATGTTGTTATTTCTGCAGAACACAGACTATTGACAGGCAAGTGAGTGACGCGTTCCAGACGGTCGCAGGGACGTGCCACTGAGATCACAGTCCTGCTGTGACCATAGAGAATGGGGGGACAGGATTGAGGGGGCGAATGTCCTGTTATTAATTCAACCTACCAGCAGCACACTCTGACAAAAAAGAGAGGCTGTGGATTTAATGCTTGGTGTTTTTCCATCCTTCTCTGACGAGGACCGGTAGATGTATTTGCAGAATAAGTGTGGTAACAGACAAATTCCCCAGCGGGAAATGATCATAATTTCAGAATATTGCTGCTGTGATGTGCTAGCTAGTTTCCAGTAAGTGTACAATAAACGAAGGAGAAGGGCGCCCTTATCTTGCTGTCGACTTTGACCAGTTGTTATCTCTGGGAGAGGGGTGCGCGTGGTTATCTCGGCACAGTTGCTCCCCAATCGGTCCATTACAGGTATGATCCAACTGCCGACATGCGTTAAAAATGACTCTTTACAAACAGACTGACCTCGAAGTCAGTTCCCGACAACTGGGGCACAGTTAAATCAGGAGAAAGAGAATGCCCAGTGTAATACACCAAAAATACCCCAAATGCATAATATTTCATCGGAGTGCATGGCTCCCTTCCTTCTGCTGTCTCTATGCTATAACACCCACAGCAATCTTTGCCCTGAGCAGTTCCTGAAATTTATAATCTGACAATAAACTGGTCCCAATGTGAACCATAAATCAAAGCGACAACACCAAACGAAGCAGACCAGGATGCGGGTTGTGATTCCTCTCTGGTGCGGATGAAAATGTCTAGAGATACATTGCCATCAGCACTGGCACATTAATTCTGTTTCAGATTACATGATAGAAAGACATATTCAAGAAAAAGGAATTGTTGTGTGTTCGAACACAAGCGTTATGGAACAGGGTGTGGTGTTACATGCTGAATAGGGTGAAGTTCAGGTTTATGAGCGTGTTATCAACTGAACATTGCTCAGGGTGTGTTCAATTACTGTTGGGGACATAAAATTCAGATACTCGGATTCACTGAAAATGGGGTTCTAGCACCAGGTAAGAACAGAGGCTATACGGGGAAATGTTCTGTTGTTTTATTTCACTGACTTGTCCAGGCAGTATTCCTTCTGTTTCTACCTGTTCAGTATTGTCCTTAGGATTGCGTGGATCAATGAATATGTGTGTTTTATTTTGGTTGTGTATTTTTTTTTTTTTTTTAGCAAAGACGCTGTATATCTGGCAGTGTTATTTAAGATAAAAATTCCTGTAATAAATCGCACTGGCAGTTGATAAAAGTATGGAATTCTACACTCATTAGCCGCTTTTTATGCAACTACTGTACCTAATGATGTGGCTCTGAGTGTATGTTCGGGGTTTACTGCGGCTGTACCCCGTCCAAATCCAATGTTCGGCGTTCAATGACGCTTTTCTGCACGCCGCTGTTGGAGCGCATGGTTATTTCAGTTCCTGCGGCCATCTTGTCAGATTTAATCAGTTTGGCCAGTCACACTGAGCTCTCTCACTAACGAGGCCTTAAGAGCTGCCGCTCACTGGATTCTCCTTAGGTTTGCTTCCGCACAATTCTCTGTAAACCCAGGGATTTCTGCGTGAAAATACAAGGAGTTGTTCGGCTTCCATCATACTCATCGCACCCCGTCTGGCAGCAGCAATCATTCCATGGTCAACGTCACTTGCATCACCTTGATTCCCTATTCGGATCTTCGGCCTGAACAACAAATAAACGCTATTGACATATCTGTATGTGTTGCAGCCACATGGTTAATAGATTCTCATTCATGAACTGCTGTACAGTTGTACCTAATAAAGAGGCCATCTAGTGCATTTCCCATTTAGACAACCACTCACCCATCTCGAATATAAACACGGACGAGATCTGGGCCTGATTATTGCCGATTTCTCTGTTTCCAATAACAGGTTGTCGCTTATATGCAACTGCATTGTAAATAAAATTTTCACGCACACAGAGCCTTTGTTGCAGCGCATATGGAATTGAACTCAGCTAGAAAAAAGTTTACGAAAACTGAAATGTTTTCTTTGTTCTGCTGTGTTTTATCATATCCTTCAATTAATAATTAATATCAAAACATATGACTTTTATTCAATTTCCATTCTAAATATTCATAAATGCATTTTACAAACACACACACACACTCACCCTAAGGTGCCCCCAGATCTCTTGAACTACATCTTTAAGAACCCTGGGGCGCAGTAGCTCTCCCATTATAGGTAAGAGTAAAGGTGATTCCTGGGACAAATTTCGCAATTAAACTTTTAGCAGATTAGGCAGTCCTGGTTCTGATCCTGAGTCTTCTGGCGTTTCCACCGATCCAATCTGATATACCGAGCTTCCAGCGCTTTAATTTCAATGTTATATTAAAAACATTGTTTTTATTTATTCATTTACAGTATGTGGGCGTCACCTGTTCGGACAACATTTATTAGCCATCCCTAGTTACCCTGGAGAAAGTGGCGGTGAGCTGCCTCGTCAGTCACAATAGACAGGACCTCCCGGTTTCCACCCACTTCAACTCTGCCTCTCATTCCCATCCAGGTATGTCCGTACATGACCTCCTCTACTGCCATGATGAGGCCAAATTCAGGTTGGAGGAGCAACACCTCATCTACCGTCTGGGTAGCCTCCAGCCTGGTGGTATGAACATAGAAATCTCCAATTTCCGGTAATTCCCTCCCCCTCCCCCTTCCCCTTCCCCTATCCAAAGACCCTCTCTGCCTCTCTCCCCTTTTAACTTTCTGCTTCTTTATCTCTACAGTTCTTTCATGCTTATCCCCTCGCTCTCCCCCCTTTATCTTTCCTCTGATTGGTTTTCCACCTGGTGCCTCTAGCCCCTCCCCCTCCCCTATCTCTATTACTGGGCTTCGGCCCGCTCTCCCACCCCCCCAACTCCTGATGAAGGGTTTCGGCCCGAAACGTTGGCTACTTTTTTCTCACGGATGCTGCCTGTCCTGCTGAGTTCTTCCAGCGTTGTGTGCGTATTTGATCCACAGCATCTGCAGTTGTATTTTTGTGATCTAGAATACCTGTACTCCCTGAGGTGCAGATACGATCACGGTGCTGTTAGGAAGGGAATTCAATGATTTTGACCGAGCGACAATGAAGTACCGGCGGTATGTTTCCCAGTCAGGATGTTGAGTGACTTGGAGGGGAGTTCCAAGTGCTGGTGTTATTACTGATATCTTGCTCGAAATGTGATGGTCAATTGTGTCGGGTATTATGTCATTTAACAAAATGTGTTCAGTGTTGCTGCTAAAGACGGTGTGATAGGTGACTCAAACTCAAGTTACCGAGTCCGATCTCTGTTCCAGTCATACAATCATCCGGTTGCCGTCCTGCCACAGGATGATGTCGGGGTGTTAGTTTTTGAAGTCAGAATGGCCGAGACACTGCAGCATGTTAGTGGCAGCAATGATTCAGGAAGAGTTGTCCATAACGCTGGGATGGGGACTTCGGGAATAAGGAGCTATCAGAGACTGGGATTTGGCTCATGCATGAACTTCTACAGATTGGGCTCGATATTCCTCCTTCCGCAATGAAGCAGAAGTCTCTGGTGGCTGGACATTGGTTGGGGCAAATTAATGACTGCACCACTCAGTATGAGACTTGGGGATGATGTGTAAGGATTTTGGGGTGGGTATGGGACAAATTCAGCTGTGTTCCTATGCGGTTGTGTCCTGTGATATCACAGTTTTCAACCCAAATAATGTGAACCCAGTGATCAGGCCTCTCAGGTTTATGATGTGTTGAACGAGTGCTGCATTTGTTCCGAGAGGTGTTTGTTTCCGAGATTTCCTTGCAGGCAATGATTGCTAATCTGAGGAGAGAATGAGTTCCCATTCCAACCCTCACAGAGAGAGAAACTCTGATTGTATGGGTCGATCCGTGTTTGCAAGAATAGGATTGGACACGGGGGTTCAGCATTCAAACTGTGTTTGGAAATTCCCCCTCACCGTCACTTGTCTATCAGGCAGTGGAAATCCCCAGAAACTCGAGATGCTGGAGATCTGCAGTAAAAACTGAAAATGCTTGAAGTCATTCTGACAAAAGTTCGTAATCCCAAATCGAGTAATATACAGCTCTCCAATACCTGTTCATTACCGGCTGGACGATTTTTAGTAAATCCACTTTCATTTTTTAGATTCACCCTGCAGTGGATTCAATCTCCTAGAAATAGAAAGTGCCCAAAATCTCGTTTTGTTCTCTTTTTTTTTAAGCAGTAGAACATTAAAGAAAACAGAACATTTTTCCGGAATGCATTCAGTACTTATCTAAGTTCAAAGTATATTTATTTAAAAAATGTATATCCTATATATAGCCTTGAGATTGGTCATTTTACAGGAAGTCACAAAACAAAGACACTCATAGAAGCCATTAAAAAGGATGACTGTCAAACATCCAGTGTGTAGGGCACAAATTGTGCATACAATAAAAATAAGCAAATTGCATTCCAAAGCGATGTTCACGAAAGTGTGCCAAGACGCCGGTCATCAGAGCAGCTGCTTCGGTTCACCGCTGAGATGCGTAAACCTCGCAGAGCAATGAGCTGAACCGGGCAGTCCTTCACCTCCCACACCAACATCAAGACTTTCAATTTGGCCGCGCGCTGAAATCGGCCAAACGCGGAGTCATTCCTTGCTCTAGAATGTTTCAAACCTACAGAATGCTGAGAACAACAACACACACAAAATGCTGGTGGAACACAGCAGGCCAGGCAGCATCTATAGGGAGAAGAGCTGTCGACGTTTCGGGCCGAGATCCTTCATCAGGACCCTGACCCTGACAAAGGGTCTCGGCCCGAAACGTCGACTGTGCTTCTTCCTATAGATGCTGCCTGGCCTGCTGTGTTCCACCAGCATTGTGTGTGTGTTGTTGTTTGAACTTACAGCATCTGCAGATTTCCTCGAGAATGCTGAGAAGCCTAGATGCTGTAAACGTGAAGAGGGTGTTTCCATCTGTCCTAGAGAATGACAGAGAATAAATAAGCATTCCTTTAAAACTGATTGTTTTTTCCTCAGCCAAAGCTTGGTTGATCCGTGGAATTTGTTATCATACATGTGGTGCAGGGTGTATTTGGGTACAGTTATGGCAAAGTTCGATACAGTCATGACAGCTAAGCAGCTTGAGTGTTATGGGAGGAAAGCAGAATGAAACAGAGCGTGTGGGCAGGGATCATCAACAGTTATTGAATGGTAGAGCAGATCAGATGTATCGAATGACCTCTATCCTATATCTTAGGTCCACATGATGACTCCTCTGTATCCCATATCAGCTTTTGTGACGTGTGAGGGTTAATTACTGCTTTGGTGACTGAGATCATTATATTCGTCTTCGACGTTTAAATTTCGGTGAGTCTATGTCTTCAGGGACATTGAGCAGAAATGTTTTGTTCTCCTTTGTATTGTTAACGTGCTTCATTATCTATCCGGTTAAATTTAGACCTGCGGTGAGATATTTATTGGAAGAACAACTCACAAATGGAAGTAGGCCACTACTGAAGACGATGTTATAACAACAACAACAAAAAGTGACCCAGCCCGAGGTCTGAGAGCACCAACTGGAGTTAAAGCCTTCTGACTCAGAGATTCCAGTGATTCAGTCAGGAGAAAGTTTGGTGAGTCTCATTTACTCAAAAACTGGTCCTTTAGACGTCACAAATAAAGATAGGGAATATTTGGAATCAGACTGAATATGCCTAGAAGTGCCAGTTATGCCTCTGTCAGACCCAGCCGCTATCACTCCTGGTCTGGTGGTCTGTTGTTAGCAGCGTGGCTCTTCAAAGCCACTGAGAATCCTTCACAGTATTTGCACATTTCAAGGTCTTGCATCTTCTGAAGTAGCTTTCAGTCAGTTCTGATGAATCCTTGCTTGGCGGTGTTACGTCATAATTCCCCAAGTGTTTCGTGCTGTTGCAATTGAAGAAACATAGAATTACTATGAACTGCAGCAGCATGTCATTGACTCCTCTGAGTGTTGCAAGCTGCATTGATTTACATACACTTACCTAATATCCCCAAATGGATGGTTATGTGCTGTATGGTTCTCTGTTCTCTGGTGAAAGAACAGAGAATTCATGTTATTTTGCACGTTTTAAATTCGGTGTTTCAATTGTTTCTGTCCTACTTAAAATTAACCTGTATTTGGAACATTCCCGTGTCAGGGATCAGGTAGAGGGATGATACTGCGCAGGGTGTAAGTAGATGTCATGACAGTGTGAACTGATCTTTATTAGGATTTGTTTTCTTACAGTCAGAATCAGGATAGAGACTGATCAGAGCTCATAGGACGGGAATTGTCCCGCAGCCCAAAGTAAGGACACATAACATGTTGTCCGGTGTTATGGTGTTTCATCTCATTGTCCTAGTATTTGCGATTGCAAACACAGATATTCAAATTTTACCAAAATACATTTTGAAAGTTTTGGAAATGAAACCAACGTAGGACTTGATTTATGAGTGGTAGGGGGGTAGGTAGTGTAATGGAGCACAGGGCCCTATGAGTAGAGGACTGGTTTAAAGAGTTTTTCTCACCGGCCGTTATCAGTCTGGATATACAGTACAGGGGTTGCGACAACACGTGGAGTTGAGGCTGTGCTTGGAGTACCACTGCAGAGTTTGTTGAGCTGTTACAGAAATGTTGTGATTAAAGTTTAGAGAAGATTTCCGATGATGTTGCCAAGACTAACGGCCCAAGAATGAAAAGTGACAATTGAGAGTCAGAGATAAGGTCAGTGCTAAGTCTTTTCCTGAGGGCAGGGGAGACCAGTACTAGGGAAATTGATTTTGTAAGTGAGGGGAAGTTTTAAAAGAGATATGAGCAGCAATAGTTTCATGCAGAGGTTGGTGATTATTTGCAGTGCGCTACGAAAGGAAGAGGATGAGGCAGGTACAATATTATCACTTATGGAACAGTTGTGATTGGTGGCTGGATTGAAGGGACCTGAAGTGATATAGACCCATCAAAGGTAATTGGGACCATCTCAGTAGGCACGGTGATCAGCATGATTTTGTCAGACTGAAAGGTTTATGTCCATGCTGTATTGCACTGTGATTCTATCAGTCGGAAGCACTTCTGGACAGACATACCGAATGGTATGGACGTTGATGTTAACGGGAAATGTTTGATCCCTAAGCCAACTACTGCTCTGATACAGGGGACCGATATACTCTCATATTTACAAATTCATACTCTCTATGACTCATTGTCTCCTTGTGTGGAATTCAGTGCATCACCAGTAAGTGGAGCTTTCCTGCACCGGGACCAAAGTTTAAACAAGAAGGCGACGTTCAACAATCGTCAGTCACAATCAGAATGGACACAGGTATGATTACAATTAGTCATTATAATGGTTTTAATTAAACTGCTCCACATGGTGTACAATATTTCAAATGAAGAAATGTATGCAGGCGCACAGAAAATCAGACTTGGGCGAGGTAAAGTACCTGGTAAGTTCCTCTCTTTTTGTTCCTACTTGTTAGGACATAGTGGTGTAGCCCGTATGGCTCCGGGGCAGTATGTGGGACACTGAAATTCTGGGAGAACTCCAGGTTCCCAGATAAATAAATCTGCACTAGCAGCAGCTCCTGTTTGAACGTATTAAGGACAATGACCGTCGACCCATACAGGATAACGAGGACGTGACAGGAGCTGCGGCGAGGTAGTCAGGCCTAGGTTGCAGGAGGCATTTACTTTGCAGCACTCGGTGGAGTTGTGGAAGTTAGTAATGTTTGTCAAATGATGCAGTACAGTATTGACCGGTTATAGCAGAGAAACGGCAGGTGGACTTTAATGTGGCAAAGTGCGAGGAGTTGCACATTGAGAAGCCAAATATAAGAGGAAGGTTCAAGACCGTAAGGCACAAGACCCTGAGGAGAATTGATATTGAGGGATTTAGGGTACAAGGGCATATTTCCATGAAAGACGCAACACATGCAGATGGATCGTAAAATCGATCTTCGGTATTGGTGGAATGTTGAGCATATATTTGGGAAAGCCATAGTGTCACTGTAGGAAACTTTGATCAGAGCACAGTTGCGGTTTGTGTGCAGCTCTGGTTTACATATTACAGAATAATGTTGTGTCTCTGGATCTGGTGCAGAGCCGTGTTGTATGGATAACAGAGTATCGTGTGTAAGGGGAAAGGCTTGGATTGGAAACGCTCAGTCACTTAGTGTGAAAATTCCAAATCTAGAGGGCATGTACTCATGTGAGAGGGCGGATTGAACAAAGGAGGGTTACGATGTAGGCTTTCCACTGAGAGAGATCAGTGCCCGGAACGCGCTGCCAAGGAGGAGATTGTATTAGATACAATTGCAGCCTGTAAGAGACATTTAAATGGGCAAATGGACAGGCAGGAACTGGAGGTATATGGACCATGAGCATGTAGATAGGATTGTTTCACCTTGACATCATGGTTGACACAGACATGGTGTCACGAAGGGTCTGTTCCTGTGCTGTACTGTTCCATGTTCTATGCCTGCTTACAGATCTGAATTCCGCTATCTCCACCTTCCTGTCACATTGTGACGATCACCAACTGTTCCGGTTGACGAGATTCTACATGGAGCGGCTGGAGCAGGCGATTGAAGAGGGTGTGGAGGGTCTCGGCCTGATGTTAACAGGCGAGGATCACTTTACTGGGCAGGAGTATCACGTAAGTGGAAGGGACACAGACTGAGTGTAGACCCTTCTAAAGCATTCACAGAATTAAAAAAAAAACAAATGTAAAGAAACAGGTATGTGTGGGTCAACAAAATCGCTGTTCTCTCTTGCTGAGAGTTTATTCAGCAGAGACAAGCTCTGGCAGGGTTCTCTCCAGTTGTGTGAAGACATTAATTATTAGTGTTACGATACAGTCGGACATTGACTACCGACTTTAGTGATAGTACATGTTATGGGCACTACCGATGGACAGTGAATAACGTTATTATTACTCTGTTCATCTTGCTACCTTGTTTCCAATGTTTGACCTCACTGGCCATTGAACAGAGTTGTCATGAAGCTTCTGGGGTCCCACAATTCATATTATCTGTTTTGTCTTTCTCCACGCATTTCTGTGGTCTCCCTTCACACGTCATGGAACCCCTCTGCATCACATGAACAGACAACACTTGATTATTGTCTTTCCTTTGAACTACTGATGCTCTTTCATATGATCGAGTGTCTCATTATGCCTCATGGTTAAGGTACTGTCTGTTGCACGTGACTGTTCTATTTGGAGTTTCTAATGACTGCAACAGATAATGTTAACACTGAGAGTTGCAACATTAGTGTTATTGAAAATATTCCAACTGGGAGACACTTTTCCAGTGGTCTTCGTGCTCCTGGTCACACTCATCTGTTGCCAACGAGACTGAATTGTAGCAAGGAAACACAAATACCCTATGAGGCAGCTGACAGTCTCACTCCAAATTTCCTTCTAAGCATTGCTACTAGTTGACTTTGGTCTCTCATGCATGCACAATAGTCATGGAATTGCTGTCTGCTCCTCACCGCCAGTTCCCAGCTGTAGGCCGACACTGGACCGTCATGGAGCCTGGCAGTGAAGTGTAATCCTGCTCTGCTTCACCAGCAATTACCCCAGGGAAAATCAACAGTGATCCTGTCATAGTTTGACCTAGCCATAGTCATCAAATTGAAACAGTGCAGCAACAGGCTCTTCTGCCCATCTAGTGTTCACCGACCTATTATCTGCTTAGTCCCATTGATCTGCACCTTGACTAGAGACATCCATAACCCCCCCATTGAATGAACTCATCCAAATTGATCTTAAGTGTTCAAATCGAATGTACATTGACTAATTCCAAAAGCAGCACATTCCACACTCTCAGCAACCTCTGAGTGAACAAGTTCCCCTCATATTAAACACTGCAGATGCAGTCAGGACTCGGCCCGAAATGTTGACTGCTCATTTCAATGGATGCTGCCCGACCTGCTGAGTTCATCCAGCTTGTTTGTACGTGTTGATTCCTCCTCATATTGCCTTTCACAGTTTAAGAATAAGGGGCCACAGTTTAAGAATAAGGTGTAGGCCATTTAGAACTGAGATGCGGAAAAACGTTTTCACCCAGAGAGTGGTGGATATATGGAATGCTCTGCCCCAGAAGGCAGTGGAGGCCAAGTCTCTGGATGCATTCAAGAGAGAGTTAGATAGAGCTCTTATAGATAGCGAGGTCAATGGATATGGGGAGAGGGCAGGAACGGGGTACTGATTGTGTATGATCAGCCATGATCACAGTGAATGGCAGTGCAGACTAGAAAGGCCGAATGGCCTACTCCTGCACCTGCTGTCTATTGTCTATTGTTCACCAGTCATCATTACCCCATGAATTCTAATTCCAGTCGTACCAAGCCTCAGTAGTAAATGCCTTTTCACACTAACTCTCTCTATACCTTTTATAAACTTGTAAAGCTCTATCACATCTCTCTTGGTCCTCCTACACTCTATGGAATAATATCCTAACCTATTTACAGTTTCTCTATGTCTCAGGTCCTCAAGTCCTCGCAACAATCTGTATATTTTTCTGTACTCGTTCAATCTTATTGATATCCTTCCCAGAGGTAGGTGCACACATTGCTTCAAATTAGCCTCTGCAACATCAATTTCGACACAATATCCCAACTTCTGTATTCAATATTTTGACATATGAAGGGCCATGTCCTAAAAACTTTACAACGCCATCTACCTTCGACAACAATTTCAAGAAATTACAGATCTGTATTCCCTGATAATTTAGCTTAATCGCACTGCTCAATGTCCTACCACTCAATGTCTTGGTTGCATCGTGGTTTGTCCTCAAAAAGTGCAACACCTCACACGTGTCTTCATCAATTCTATCTCCCAATCTCCATTCCACCGTTTTCTAGCTGTTCCATGTCCCGCTACAAGCTCTGATAACTTTCTTCGCTGTCACTACCTTGGTGTCATCCACAGATTTGCTGACCCAGTTTACCACATTATCATCCGGACCGTTGATATATATGTATATATGACAGACAACATCAGACCCAGTACAGATCTCTGCCGCTCACCACAGGTCATAGACCTCCAGTCAGAGAAGCAAACCTCTACTCCCACTCTTAGCTTCCCACGCGAATCCAATATCTAAACTAAATTACTACCATGTCTTGACTGCCAAGCAAATTAATCTTATTCACCAAGCTTTCATGAGGGATCTTCTCAAACGCCTTGCTGAAATCCATGTGGATATCATTCACTGACTTGTTTTCATTATTTGCTTGGTAACTTCCTCGAGAAGCTATAAGATTGGTTAGACGGGATCTACAGGGCACAAATATGTGTTGACTATCCCTAATTAATCCTTGGCCATCCAAATACTCATATTCGGTCCCTTAGAATACCTGACAAATAACTTTACCACCACTGGTGCAGGCTCCCCAGCCCATAATTCCCTGGCTTATTCTTACAGCCTTATTCAAACAGCAGAACCCTCCAGTACGCCTGCATGTGACGGTTTAAATACCTTTAAATACTTTTAAATGCCTTTGCTGGAGCACCTGCAATCCCTGACCTAGCCTCAAACGAGGTACGAAGGGAAGTCCTATGGATTTATCCACCCTAATCTGCTTCAGAACAGCAAATACATCCTCTATAATCGGTATACAGCCAATGATTTCATTGCTGTTTTGCTTCGTTCTAAAGAATCTGTATATCTCCTGAGTAAATATGAATGCAAAAAAAAAAAACAATTTAAACCCCCCCCCCCCCACCATTTTCAGCTTCATGCATAAAGTCCGACTCTGAACTTCAAGAGGACCAATATTGTCCATTGATATACTTTTGTTCTAAATATATTCGATGAAGTGTTAGGGGTTCTCTTTTCCCTTGACCGTTAGAGCAAACTCATGCTGTACTTCAGCCCTCCCGATTCCTCCATTACTAATTCTTGCATTTCTTGTATACATCAAGTACCTCATTTGATCCTTCCAGTCTGTACTTGCTATGTGCTGAGTGTCTGAATATCTCTCAAAGCCTAAGGTTCCCTAAATATCTTACCCTCGCCTTTTATTCCGTCATGAACATTCAAACTCTGTACTTGTGGTCACTTATGCCTTCAAACTCTGTACTCTCAAATTCTCAGTTTTGGAGGCCTCACACTTAGCAAGCACATCTGTACCGGGAAAAAACCTGTCCAATCCACTTTCGTCAGATCCTTTCTGATACCATTAAAATTGGCCTTTCTCCAATTTAGAATATTAACCTGAGGACAAGACCTATCCCTTTCCATAAAAGATCTGTAAACTAATTGTATTGTGATCACCAAATCTAACTGTACTTGGAAACAATTGGTCCCGAAGCACTTTCGTCAGATCCTTTCTGATACCATTAAAATTGGCCTTTCTTCAATTTAGATTCTTTACCCGAAGACCACACCTAGCTTTTTCCATAATGATGTTTAAACTAATGGTAATAGATCCAAAGTGTTTACCTGCACACGTCTGTCACCTGCCCTGTCTTGTTCCCTAATAGAATTCCAGTATGCACTGTCTATAGTTATGACCTCAATATATTAATTACAAAAACATCCTTGAACTTATTTGACCAGCACTTTCGCATCCAGCCCTTTACAATGTGGGTGTCCCAGTCGATAAATGGGAATTTAAAATTATCTATCATCATAACCTTCTTTTTCTTGCAACTGTTTGTGATCTCTGTACAAATAAGATCCTCTAAATCCATTGACTATTGGGTGCGCTATAATACAATCCCAACCATTTATTGATCAGTTTCATCCATGCAGTCTCAGTAGACGAGACCTCCAGCAATGCAGGGACATTTTTCCCGACCAGTTATGCCACCTCTCCTTCGTTAATTCCTCCCGCTCGATTGAATCAGTTCTAACGCAACGGAGCGCTTGAATGCTGAACGGCCAGTCCGGCACCTCTTCCTACCAAATCACATCAATGGTTACGATGCTGTAATTCAATGTGCTGACCGATACTCTAGGCTCATCGACCTTTCCAACAACAATCCTTGCATTGAAATAATATGCAACTCAGAACATTAGCTTCAGAATGTTTAGTGTCCTGACTCTGTATGTCAGCTTAACAATGTATTTCCCACACAGTCAATCCATTATCGACTCTGGTTCTTCATCCTCCTGAAACTTTAGTTTAACACCTACCCCATCCCTACGCCGCCCTCTCAGCCCTTTCTGCAAGGGTATTAGTACCCCACTAGTTTGGGTACAAAACGATCACGTATCTCCAGGTCCCATCTTCCTTGGAAGAGAACTCAATCATCCCAAAATCTGAAGACCTCCACCATGCACCATCTCATCAGCCACACGTTAGACTGCATTATCGTCCTATTCCAGGCCTCACTCGCACGTTTTATGGGTAGCAATCCTGAGAACATAGAACTAGAGTACCTGCCCTTGTAACTTAGCCCGAACCCCATGAAATCACTTTGCAGGACCTCAGCACAATTCCTACTCTTGTCATTGGTACCGGCGTGAACCACGACCTCTGGCAGCTCATCCTGTCCTTAAGAAAGTTTCAGACTCGATGCAAGATATCCCTGACCTAGGCAACACACCATCCAGACATCTTGTTCTCATAAATAGAATCACTTGTCTGTTCTCCTAACCATTGAATTCCCCCTGTCAGTACAGCTCACCTCTTCTTACCTTTTCTGAGCCACAAAGCCAAACTCAGAGCCCGAGGCATAATCGCCGTGGTTTTCCTCTGCTCGGCAATATACCGAAACAGAAAGCTGTATATCTGTTACAGAGGAGTTTCCTGCAGTGGCTTCCTATCTCCTTTCCCCCTGCAGATGGTCACCCAATTACTTGTGCCCTGCGCCTTTTGTATAGTTCCCTTCCTGTAAAGTCTGTCAGTCAACATCTCAGCCACCTGAATGATCCTGGTTTCACCCACCTCCAGCTCCAATTCCTGAGCACAGTCTGTGAGAATCTGCCGCTGTATGCAGTTCCTGAAGGTGCAGTTATCCAGGACACTGAAGGTCTCCCTATCATGCCATACAGTATAGGAAGAGCATTCCACTACCCTGCCTGGCATTCCCACTGTTCTAACCATGAAAAAGAGGAAAACATATCACCCAAAATCTACGTTTGTACCCAAAGCCTCCGCCTCTCCTAACTGAACCCTCTCTGACACAAAGCCTCAACTCCCCAGTCTATCTCTGGCTCACTCACACTATGTCTGCTCCACCTAAACCTTGCCAAATGGATAATGACCCGCAATCTGTGGCGCAGAAAGTCCTGTCTGACCTTGTTCGTTTTTTTTTTAAATCTTTACCCCGCTATGAACACTTCAATGGCTCTCAGTGATTTGTGCTGAGCTGGGTCAGTCCATGTTCAGGGTAGATTTGAAACCATCTCTCCGCTCCTTAATATTTTCCCCATTGTTCATTACAGAGCGTGACTGAGCTCGCGGAGAAGGGAAACCGAGCGGGCGCTTCCAAACTCCTCCTGGATCTGGTGATTGAGAAGGGCTCCGGGGCCCGGAGAGTGATGTGGGAATCCTTTCTGAAACTACATCACCACCTACCGAAGCTGAGCAGAATATTGAATGAAATACGGGAGCGAGGTACGGTGAACAATACACTGTGTGTTACAGATGTAAATGCTGATGAATTTACAGTGTTACACAGGACAGACTTCATGCAGGTTAATCTGTTTGAACAGGTGATGGCCAGTTCCCCTACATGGACACTGAGCGGGGTTTCTCTGAAGTGCCCAAACATCTGAAAGGTAAGTGATGGAATGGAAAGCTCAAAGTCTTTATTTCATTCTGAGAGTCTGAATACGTGTCTTTAGAGACCTGTTTAGAGACTGTCAGAGTCTGGGAGACAGGTTTTTGTTGTTATTTCACACTGAGAGTCTGAATACGTCTCTTTAGAGGCCTGTGTAGAGACTGTCAGAGTCTGGGAGACAGGTTTTGTTGTTATTTCACTCTGAGAGTCTGAATACGTCTCTTTAGAGGCCTGTGTAGAGACTGGCAGAGTCTGGGAGACAGGTTTTTGTTGCTGTGGTGGGAGGACAGGAAGCAATTTGCATTTGTCAGAACACCTTTTCCGTGGGGCCGAATAACTAGAGATTTGACAAAACTGAAGCCAAGTCATTCCGAGTTGAACATCCAACTCCAGCAAGGGAAAGCTCACACCTCGGATCCATAGTGGAGCCGAGATTTGTTGTTATTCCTCCATAAGAACACAAGACATGGAAGCAGAATTAGGCCATTCAGTCCATCAGTCAGCTTTGCCGTTCAATCATGGCTGAACCCAGATCCCACGCAACTCCATACACCTGCCTTTTTAAATTATCCTTTGATGCCCTGCTATCAAGAGCTTCTGCCTTAAATATACCCATGGACTTGGCCTCCACTGCAGTCTGTGACAGAGCCTTCCCGAGATTCACTACTCTCTGGCTCAAAAAATCCTCCTCTCCTGTTCTAAAGGATGACCCCTCAATTTTGAGGCTGTGGCCCCTAGTTCTGGATACACCCACCATGGGAAACATCTTTCCACATCCACCCTATCTGATCCTTTCAACATTCTGCAGGTTTAAAAGTGATTCCCTTGCATTCCTTACAATTCCTGTGAGTATAGGCCCAAAGTTGCCAAAATGCACCTCATATGTGAACCCCTTCATTCCTGGAATCATCCTCTTGAATCTCCTCAGGACGCTCTCTAATGACAACACATCTTTTTCAGAGGTACGGGGTGCAAAGCAGTTGACAATACTCCTGTAGTGCAGCTTGACTACAGTCTTGTAAAGGCTCAGCATTTATATTATATTCTCTTTTTTTCCGCCTTTACCGCAGACCCGACCTTTAAATTAATCTTCTGGGAGTTTTGCTCGACGCTCCGAACTCCCTCTACACTTCTGATGCTTGGACCTTCTGCCCATTTAGATAATAGTCCGCTCCTTTCGCCAAAATGCATTATCATACATTTCCAACACTGTATTCCATCTGCCACCTTTTTGCCCATTATTCCAATTAGTCTCAGTCCTGTTGCAATCACATTACCCAATCCTACACCTATCTTTGTATCATCCGCAAAATGTGCCGCAAATACATACATTCCATCATCTAAATCACTGACAAGTAATCTGAAAGTCAGCGGTCCCAATACTGATCCCAGAGGAACACCACTGGTCACTGGCAGCCAACCAGAAAAGGCCCCTTTTATTCCCACTCGCTGCCTGCTGCCTGTCAGCAATTCCGCTCCATGTGCCAGTATCTTTCCTGTGACGCCATAGATTTTTATCTGGTTAAGCAGACTCATGTGCGGCAGCTTATCAAATGCCTTCTGAAAATCCAAGTAAATGGCATCCACTAACTCCTTTGTCCACCCTGCTTCTTACTTCCAGGATGAATTCCAACAGAAACCATGCTAACTTATTAGTCCCCAAGTACCTCGAAACCTCAACCTTAATAAGAGACTCCAACTGTTTCCCAGTCGCTGAGGATTGGCTAACTGGCCTATAATTTTCCTTCTTTTGCCTTCCTCCCTTCGTAAAGACTAGAGTGACAATTGCAATCTTCCAGTCCTCCGGGACCATGCCAGAATAAAGTGATTCTTCAAAGATCATGACCAATCCATCCGTCATCCCTTCAGCAATCTCTCTCAGATATCTGGGATGCAGTCCATCTGGCCCAGGTGACTTTGCACCTTAAGAGCTTTCAGTATGCCGAGATGTTTTTCTTTTGTAATAGCAATGGCACTCACTCCTACTGCCTGTCACTCGCAGACTGCTAGCGTCTAGAACAGTGAAGATATATGCAGAGTGCACATTCTCCAGTGTTCTAGTGTTCACCTCCCTTTTAATTTTATATAACTGAAAGAAAGTGATTATTATCCTGCTTTATATTATTGGCTTTTCTGCTCTCATATTTCATCTTTTCCCTACTTATAGTTTTTTTAGATGACTATTGTTATCTTGTACGCCCTTTCCTCAGCCTTTATGCAATCCTTAACTTCCATTGTCACCCATGGTTGCCTACACGTGCCACTTTAGAACTTCCTCCATGGGCCGTATCCATCCTGCAACTTGAGACCTATTCCCAGAAGCTTCAGCCATCTCCGCTAGTATCCTTCTCCAATCTACCTGGGAAAGCTTCTCTCTCGTGCCTCTGTAATTCGCTTTATTCCATTGCGATACTGATACTGTAAATTATGCTTCTCCTTCTCAAACTGTATTATGAATTCACTCATATTATGATCACTATCTCTTAATGGTTCTTTTACATTAAGCTCCCTCATAAGATCAGGGCTATTACACAACGCCCAATCAAAGACAGCCTTTCACTGAGTCGTCTCAAGCACAAGCTGCTCTGAAACGCTATCTCGTGGGAATTCAATATATTCCCTCTCCTGCGGTCTGACTCCTGACGTTTGTTTGATTTTCTTATTCCCCGTGTACATTGAAGTCCTTCATTACAACTGCGTCATTAGCTTTAATACACGCCTTTTCCAACTCCCTTTGCAATCTCAACCCCACACGCTTGCTATTTTCAGGCCAATAGATGGTCCCTATAAAGCTTTTTTTAAACCTCTTACAGTTTCCTATTTCCACCCACAAAGCTTCAACATTATCTAACCCTATGTCACCTCTTTCTACAGATGTGATTCCACCTCGAACCAGCACAGCCACATCACCAACGCCTATGCCTTCCTGCCTGTCCTTTCGATAAGACGTAAATCTTTTAACGCTCAGCTCCCAGCTATGGTCTTCTTTCAGCATCGACTCAGTGATTCTGACAACATCATACCGACCAATCTCTAATTGCGCCAAAAGTTCGTCCACCTTATTCTGAATGTTGCGTGCATTTAAATATAATGCGTTTAGTCCTGCATCTCCACCCTTTTGAATGTTGTCTATGCAGTACAATTCAACACTTTGCTCTGTCTGTATTTGAACGTAGTCATTGGCTTGGCCTTCCTTGCATTCATGTTAAACCCATCATGTACTTGTAAAACTGCTGGTTCATCCACAGCTTTATTGTCCTAGGTCCAGTCCCCCTGCCATTTTAGGTTAAAACACTCCCAACAACTCCAGTAAATCTGCCCGTAAAAACATTGGTCCTCATCGGATTCACGTGTAACCCTTGCCTTTTGTACAGGTCCTACCTACCCTGGAAGTGGTCCCAATTATCCAGAAATCTGAATTCCTGCCCCCTGCTCCAAATGCTCTGCCACACATTTCTCTGCCACCTCATTCTATTCCTGTTGCCACTGTCGGGTGGCACAAGCAGCAATCCTGAGATCACTACTTTGGAGGTCCTGCTCCTCAGCTTTTTTCCTAACTCCCTGTGTTCTGTTTTCCAGACCTCCTCCCTTTTCTCTTCCGATGTCGTTGTTACCAATGTTTGTCACGACTTCTGACTGCTCAACCTCCCTTCTCAGGATATTGTGGACGCGTCCAGAAACATTTCGGAAAATGGCACCTGAGAGGCAAAGTACCATCGGTGTCCACAGAATCGCCTACCTGCCCTCCTGACTTTAGAGTTCCCTATTACCACTGCCATCCTCTTCAGATTCCTGCTCTTCCGCACATCATCGGGGAATTGCCTGAGTTCATGTACCGGCTCCTTAGAGAATAAGAGACTGTAGACCAGTGCGGGGTGTGTCACATCGTGACTGGCTCAGCCTGGAAAAGGAAACAGAAATTTTGTTCCTTTTCTTTGGCTCAGTACTGACAGCTTAGGAGTGTCAAAAGAACGGGGTCCATTGAGAGAAAAGTATAAGTGAGTAGAGCAAAGATGTTCTAAGTCAGTAGAACAAGTAAATCCCCCCACCCCCACCGTCACCTCTGCAGGGTTGCACAGTTCAGAAGAAGCTGAGCAGTGAAAGCAGTGAAACCACCCGCTCCACACAACACTCTCCTCTCCAGAATCACGTGTGCACTTGGTGCTCGCTGGAACACCGGGGGATCTGCAAACTACCAACAGAGGGGAGAGTGGAGCCTTTAACAGCGAATCTGAATCAGATCAGAAATGTTTCTGGGCCGTCGTTCATTTTCAGACACACTAATCTCTGATCACCCGATTACACCCAAACAGTGTCTTTAACGAGTATTTTTATTATTAAAGAAAATATGTTGTGAGCTCCATGTTCATCAGATCAGGAATTGACAACCTATTTCTGTCCGTCCTAAGATGTTCGAAGGAAACACAAGGAGACTCTGCGGACACAAACTGAAAAACTGAGAGTGAACACGATCCTGATGAGTGAGAAGGTGAAGGTTTTCCAGCTGGTTGATCGATACGCTGAGCTCACGGTCATTTCTACTGTTCGAGATCGGACACTGGTGGAACATGAGCTGCTGGCAAGAGGCAGAGACCACGAGCAGTGGAGAGAAAAAGATCTCCGTGGTAAGCTGGAAAAAATCCGGACTGATCAGTTATTCAAGAAGAGCTTTGTTCAAAAATTGAAAAGATCTATCTTTAGAAACAAATCCGGGATGTCCGCAGCAGTGGCCGGAGTCCCAGGGATCGGGAAATCAACAATGGTACAAAAGATTGTTTATGACTGGGCCACGGGGAAAATATACCAAAAGTTCCAGTTTGTCTTCAGTTTCAAATTCCGGGATTTAAATGCCATTAACTGCAGAATAAACCTGAAAGAACTGATTCTGCATCAATATCCCTACTTTGGGAATATCCTGAGAGAGGTCTGGAAACACACAGAGGGACTGCTGTTCATATTTGACGGATTGGATGAATTCAAGGACAAAATCAACTTTGTTGAAGGTCGGAGAGACACAGAATCACAGTACACAGATCCTGAATTCAAGTGCAACGTGTCTGACATTGTGTACAGTTTAATCCAGGGCAAGCTGCTCCCAGGGTGTTCAGTGCTGGTGACCACCCGTCCCACTGCGTTACATTTATTGGAAAAGGCAGACATCAGTATCTGGGCTGAAATCCTGGGATTTGTTGGAGAGGAACGGAAGGAATATTTCATCAGATATTTTGAAGATCAGACGGTGGCAGAAGCTGTTTTCAAACACGTGAAGGAGAACGAGATCCTGTACACCATGAGCTACAACCCATCCTACTGCTGGATCCTCGCTCTGGCACTGGGCCCCTTCTTCACACAAAGAGTCAGGGACCCGCAGCGAGTTCCCAAGACTATCTCCCAACTGTACTCCTACTATATTTACAACATCCTGAAAAACCACGGCCGTGAGACTGAGAACCCCCGTGATGTGTTACTCAGGGTTGGTCAGATGGCCTTCAAAGGAGTGTCCGAGAGGAAGATTGTGTTTACAGATGGAGATTTGATCAAGTACGATCTGCAGCCTTCCCAGTTCCTATCCGGGTTCCTGATGGAGCTTTTGGAGAGAGAGGATTCTGCCCGGTGCGTGGTGTACACATTCCCACACCTCACCATCCAAGAGTTTGTAGCTGCAGTCGCACAATTCCTGAATCCACATCCCGAGGATATCCTGAAATTCCTTACAGAAGTCCACAGCACGACAGATGGGCGATTTGAGGTATTTCTCCGTTTTGTTGCTGGTCTCTCCTCCCCAATGACAGTTCGGGGCCTGGAGGAGTTTCTGGGTCCATTTCCTCATCAAACAACCTGCCGGGTGATTGACTGGGTGAAGGAGGAGGTTAAACGCCAGAGTGGAAACACAGAGAGTGAAGCTGGTAAAAGGAGCCGCCTGAACACATTGCACTACGTTTTTGAGTCTCAGAATCGTGGGCTGGCTCAGGCCGCACTGGGATCTGTGGAAACACTTTCATTCCGTGGAATGACACTGACCCCGATTGACTGCGCGGTCCTGTCTCATGTCATCGGACTCTGTGATACAATAAAAATCCTCGACCTGGGGAACTGCCACATTCAGTGTGAAGGAATACAGCGCCTGGGACCCGGGCTGCACAAGTGCCAGGAGTTGAGGTAACGATTTATCTCTCTCTCTGAACTGTGAAACTGAGTTGTTTCAATGTAAAGGGATTTGGGTAAATTTGTAGTAAATCAGATTGTGAAGAATTGTGACAAGTGCCCACGGGGATCGGTCAGTAATTCCCCGAGAATGGGAGGGTTCTGTGGTTGCTTGTGAAGGGATGTTGGAGACTTCATCAGATCAGAGATCAACGGCCATTGGTTTAATGGTAGTAAATCACAGGAATGGCTGTGTATCTCTCTGCCTGCGACACGTCCATGGACAATGTTCCTTCTCACTGTTACTGACACCCAGACCGACACTGACTGCAGCAGGTGGGTCAGAGATTCACACCCCCTTCCCGGTGAGAGACAAGAGACCGTCAGCAGACTGCCCCAGTGAGAAGGAAAGAAATACCATTGTGAGATTGTCCTCCCACTGCCATTCCCCGTGTGTGACTTTGCTCACTTCCAGATACACAAAGAGCGAGGGCGCATCTCCTCTGGGTCTCTGTTCAGACCCAACGCACATGTACAAAAAAATTCTGCGTCCTCTCGTCTTGTAGGATTATCGTTTACCCTTGGAATCCTCCTGTGGGACCTCTCATCACAAACCCCCTTCCATTCTTTGGAATCTCGCCCCTATCCCCATTCCTCCTGTGGGTTCTCTATTACTCTTTCCTCATCCTCCTGTGGGACGTCTTTTCCACACAACCCCCCCCCCTTTCCTGTGAGATCTCTCTTCCCCATCCCCCTTCCTCCTGTGCGATTTCTCTTCCCATCCCCTTCCTCCTTTGGGATCCCTCTTCCCCATCCCCATCCCCCTTTTTCCTGTGGGAACTCTCCTGCCCATAGAATCATAAAATCATAGAACACCACAGCACAGAAAACAAGCCATTCAGTCCTTCTAGTCTGTACCAAAACCTTATTCCGCTAGTCCCATTGACCTGCACCTAGTCCATAACCCTCCAGTCCTCTCCCATCCATGGATCTATCCAATTTATTCTTAAAGCTTAACAGTGAGTCCATATTTTCCACATCAGATGGCAGCTCGTTCCACACTCTCACCACCCTCTGAGTGAAGAAGTTCCTCCTAATGCTCCCCCTAAACCTTTCCCCTTTCACGCTGAAGCCATGTCTTCTCATATTTATCTCTCCTAATCTATGTGGAAAGAGCCTATTCGCATTTACCCTATCTGTACCCTCATAATATTGTAAACCTCTATCAAATCTCCCCTCATTCTTCTATGCTCCAAGGAATAAAGTCCTAACCTGTTCAATCCTTCCTTGTAACTCAACTCCTGAAGACCCAGCAACATCCTAGTAAACCTTCTCTGCACTTTTTCAAACCTACTGTTATCTTTCCTATAGTTCAGTGAGCAGAACTGCACACAATACTCCAAATTTGGCCTCACCAATGTCTTATAAAACATCACCATAATATTCCAACTCCTATATTCAGTACTTTGATTTAAGAATGCCAGGATGCCAAAAGCCTTCTTTACAACCCTGTCTACCTGTGACGCCACTTTCGGGGTATTATGCATCTGAACTCCCAGATCCCTTTGTTCCTCCCCACTCTTCAGTGCCCTACCCTTTATCGTGTACGTCGTACCTTGATTTGTCCTCCAAAATGGAACACCTCACACTTGTCTGCATTAAATTCCATCTGCCATTTTCTGGCCCATTCTTCCAGTTGGTCCAGATCCCTCTGCAAGCTTTGAAAGCCTTCCTCGCTGTCCACAACGCCTCTATCATAGTGTCATCCACAAACCTGCTGATCCAATTTATCACATTATCATCTAGATCATTGATATAGACAACAAACAAGAATGTTCCCAGCACGGATCCCGGAGACGCACCACTAGTCACAGGACTCCAGTCTGAGAAGCAATCATCCACTACCACTCTCTGTCTTCTCCCACACAGCCAATTCAAATCCAGTTTACAATCTCTCCATGTATACTAGTGTCTGGAAATTTAGAACTAACCTCTTATGTGGGACCTTGTCAACGGCCTTACAAAAGTCCTAGTAGACAACATCCACAACCTTTCCTTCATATGCATTCTTGGTAACCTCCTCGAAAACTACTACAGGATTCATTAAACACGATCTACCACATACAAAGCCATGCTGACTATCTCTAATCAGCCCTTGGCTGTCCAGATCCTTGTATATCCAAATCTCTCAGAACAACTTCTGATAATTTACCTACTACTGATGTCAGGCTCAATGGCCTGTAATTACCTGGTGTACTTTTGGAGCCTTTTTCAAACAACGGAACAACATGAGCTACCCTCCAATCCTCCGGCACCGCACGCGTGGATGATGACATTTTAAATATTTCTGCCAGGGCCCCTGCAATTTCTACACTAGTCTCTCTCAAGATCGGAGAAAATATCATGTAAGGCTCGGAGATTTATCTACCTTTATTCGCTGAAAGGCAGCAAGCCGCTCCTCCTCTTTAATCTCTATATGTTCCATGTCACTACTGTGTGTTTGCCTTAATTCCATATCCGCTATGCCAGTTTCCTGAGTAAACACTGACGCAAAAAAACTGTTTAGGATCTTTCCCAGCTCGTGAGGCTCCACACACAGACGACCACTCTGATCTTCTAGGGGACCAATTTTGTCCTTTACTATCCTTTTACTCTCAATATACTTGTAGAAACCCTTCGGGTTTACCTTCACATTATCTGCCAAAGCAACCTCATGTCTTCTTTTTGCCTTCCTGATTTCCTTCCTTAGTATTTGCTTACATTTTCTATACTCTTCAAGTACCTCATTTGTTCCTTGTTTCCTATAGCTGCTAAACACCTACTTAAGCAGATCGCCAATATCCCTTGAAAACCAAGGTTCCCTCTGCCTGTTAACTTTGCCTTTAATCCTGGCAGGAACATGCAAACTCTGCACTCTCAAAATTTCACCCTTGAAGGCGTTCCACTTACTGAACACATCGTTGCCAGAAAACAACTTATCCCAATCTACTCTTCCCAGATCCTCTCTCATTTCCACAAAATTGGCCCTTCTCCAATTCAGAACCTTAACTGGTGGACCAATCCTATCCTTATCCATAATTATCTTGAAACTAATGACATTATGGTCACTGGACCCAAAGTGTTCACCTACACATACTTCTGTCACCTGACCTGTCTGGTTCCCTAACAGGAGATCAGGTACTGCACGCTCTCTCGTTGGTACCTCAATATATTGATTTAGAAAACATTCCTGAACACATTTGACAAACTCCACGCCTTCTAAACCTTTCTCAGAGTGGGATTCCCCGTCAATATGTGGACAGTTAAAAACCACTACGATTACAACTTTCTGTTTCTTACATTGGTCTGCTACCTCTACAGATTTGCTCCTCCAATTCTCTCTGACTATTGGGCGGTCTATAATACAACCCTATTAGTGTGGTCACACCTTTCCCGTTCCTCAGCTCCACCCATATGGCCTCTTCTCGACGAACCCTCCGGGCTGTCCCGTCTACGCGCAGCTGTGATATTCTCCCTGACTGGTAATGCCACTCCTCCCCCTTTCATCCCTCCCCCTATCACGTCTGAAACAATGGAAACCCGGAACATGAAACTGCCAGTCCTGCACCTCCTGCAAACCAGGTCTTACTAATAGCAATAATATCAAAATCATCATGTGCCAATCCACGCCCTAAACTCATCTGCCTTACCGACAATACTCCTTGCATTGAAATAGATGCACCTGAGAACATTTCTATCACGTACAAAACTTTGATTTCTGTCTATACAAGCAGTCCTCGTATGACACTTATCATCCTCCAGCTCACTATCTGCTCTCACACTCTGGTTCCCCTCCCCAGGCAATCTAGTTTAAAACTCCCGGAGCAGAACTTGCTAACTTACTGGCAACGATATTAGTCCCCTCCAGTTCAGGTTCAAACTGTCCAATTCGAACGGGTCCCAGCTCCACTCGAAGAAAGCCCAATTGTCCAGAAACATGAACCCATCCCTCATGCACCATCCCCTCAGCCACGTATTTAGCTACATTATCTTCCTATTTCTAGCCTCACTAGCACGTGGCACAGGTAGCAATGCACCTGTGAGATCTCGCTTTCTCAACCCCCTTTCAAGCTCTGGGCTCTCTGTTCCCACTCCCCCTTCCTTCCAACTGTTGGATCTCTCCTCAGCAACCACCTTCCTCCTGTGGGATCTCTCATCCCCATCCCCCTTCCTTCTGTGGGATCTCCCTTCCCCATTCCTTCCTGCTGTGGGAACGTCCATCCCCATCCCACTTCCTGCCGTGGGATCTCTCTTCTCCATACCCCTTCCTCCTATGGGCTCCCTGTTCCCCATACACCTTCCTCCTGTGGGATCTCTCATCAGCAGCTCCCTTTCTCCTGATGAATCGCTCTTCCCCATCCCCATTCCTACAGTGGAATCTCTCTTCTCCAACCCCCATGCTCCTGTGGGATCTCTCTTCCTCATCCCCTTTCACCCTCTGGGGCCTCCGTTCCCATCCCACTTCAATCTGTTGGATCTCTCTTCCCCATCCCCCTTCCTCCTGTGGGATTTAAACTCCCCACCCCTTTCTTCCTGTGGGATCTCTTTTTCCTATCCCATTTCCTACAGTGGGATCTCTCCTCCCCATCCCCCTTCTCCTGTGGGATCTCTCCTCCCCATCCCCCTTCCTCCTGGGGGATCTGTCTTCCCCATCCCCCTTCCTCCAGTGCGATCTCTCTCGTGCATCCCCCTTCCTCCTATGGGCTCTCTCTTCCCCGTCCCCCTTTCTCTTGTGGCATCTCTCTTCCCCATTCCCCTTCCTACTGTGGGATCTCTCTTCACCATCTCCCTTCCTCCTGTGGGAACTCTTCCCCATCCCCCTTCCTCCTATGGGATCTCTCTTCCCCATCCCTTTAGCTGGAGTGGGTCTATTTCAAAATTTCCCATTGACATTTCTGCTTTTCGAACATTTTTCTCTCCATCGGGGAATGGGACAGAATATGTGGAGTTCACAGGGTCATACCGACAGACGATATTACTGACATTCGGCGAATACCCTGGAGCTGGGCAGTGAGGGACATTGACTGTGATGTGAACTCCGATCGGTGATTTACTGAAGATTTTAATGTTTCCTGAAATATCCGAGTGAGAGAAATCCCCTCAGACCCACGGTTTGAATCACTTTGTTCATCAATCTGTCTGTTTGCGTTTAGACTTGGGCGGAATGAACTGGGAGATTCAGGAGTGAAAATGGTGTCTGCAGCTCTGAGGAACCCGGAGTGTAAAATACAGAAACTGGGGTAAGTACCAGACTGTGGGAGATTGTGTTTACAGTCACTGGATGTCTGACACTGAATATTAACGTGATCAGTAGAAACAAAGAAAACATAGAAAACATACAGCACAATGCAGGCCCTTCAGTCCACAAAGCTGTGCTGAACATGTTTCTATCTTGGAATTTCCCATAGCCGTCCATACTTCTAAGCTCCATGTAGCCATCCTGGAGTTAAAAGATCCTATCGTTTCAGCCTCCACCACCGCCGCCATCAGCCCATTCCACGCACTCACCACTCTCTGTGTAAAAAAACTTACCCCTGACATCTCCTCTGTACCTACTTCCAAGCACCTTAAAACTATGCCCTCTCGTGCTAGCCATTTCATCCCTGGGGAAAAGCCTCTGACTATCCACATGATCAATGCCTCTCATTATCTTGTACACCTCTATCAAATCACCTCTCATCGTCTGTCACGCCAAGAGAAAAGGCCGAGTTCACTCAACCTGTTCTCATAAGGCATGCTCCCCAATCCAGGCAAAATCCTTGTAAAACTCTTCTGCAAACTTTCTATCGCTTCCATGTCCTTCCTATAGTGAGTTGATCAGAACTGAGCACAGTACTCCAAGTGGGGTCTGATCAGGGTCCTATATAGTTGCAACATATAACTATATAACCATAACAGCAAGGAAACAGGCCATGTTGGCCCTTGTCGTCCATGCCGAACACTTACGCTCACCTAGTCCCACCGACCTGCACTCAGCCTATAACCCTCCATTCCTTTCCTGTCTATATATCTATGCAAATTTACTTTATATGACAATACCGAACCTGCCTCTACCACTTCTACTGGAAGCTCATTCCATACAGCTCCCACTCTCTGAGTAAAGAAATTCCCCCTCGTGTTACCCTTAAATTTTTGCCTCCTAACTCTCAAATCATGTCCTCTTATTTGAATCTCCCCTATTCTCAATGGAAAAAGCCTATCCACGTCAACTCGATCTATCCCCCTCATAACCTCTCAACTCTTAAACATTACCTCTCGACTCTTAAACTCAATCCCACGACTGATGAAGGCCAATGCACCGTACGCCCTCTTAACTATAGAGTCAACCTGCATAGCAGCTTTGAGTGTCCTACGTACTCGGACCCCAAGATCCCTCTGATCCTCCACACTGCCAAGACTTACCATTAATACTATATTCTGCCATCATATTTGACCTACCAAAGTGAAACACTTCACACTTATTTGGGTTGAACTCCATCTGCCACTTCGCAGACCAGTTTTGCATCCTATCAAAGTCCCATTGTATCCTCTGACAGCCCTCTACACCCCCAACCTTTGTGTCATCATCAAATTTACTAACCCATCCCTCCACTTCCTCATCCAGGTCATTTATAAAAATCACAAAGACTTGGGGTCCCAGAACAGATCCCTGAGGCTCTCCACTGGTCACCGGCCTCCATGCAGTATATGACCTGTTTACAACCGCTCTTTGTCTTCTGTGGGAAAGCCAGTTCAGGATCCACAAAGCAATGTCCCCTTGGATCCCATGCCTCCTTACTTTCTGAATAAGTCTTGTATGTACCTTATCAAATGCCTTGCTGAAATCAATACACACTGCATCTTCTTCCTTCCTTCATCAATGTGTTTAGTCAAATCCTCAACAAAATCATTCAGACTCGCAAGGCACAACCTGCCTTTGACAAAGCCATGCTGACTATTCCTATTCATATTTTACCTCTCCAGATGTTCATAAATCCTACCTCTCAGGATCTTCTCCATTAACTTACCAACCACTGAAGTAAAACTCACTGGCCTATAATTTCCTGGGCTATCCCTACCCCCTTTCTTCCCCCTTTCTTGAATAAGTGAACAAAATTCGCAACCCTCCAACCCTTCGGAACCTCTCATGCCCTCATTGATGATGCAAAGATCATCGCCAGAGGCTCAGCTTTCAACAGTAGCCTGGTGTACACCTCCAAGTCGGGGTGACTTATCCTACTTGATGCTTTGCAAAAGCTCCACGACATATTTCTTATTGTCTACATTCTCAAGCTTTTCAGTCCACT
The DNA here is from genome assembly GCF_030144855.1 of Hypanus sabinus. Classification (NCBI taxonomy): domain Eukaryota; kingdom Metazoa; phylum Chordata; class Chondrichthyes; order Myliobatiformes; family Dasyatidae; genus Hypanus; species Hypanus sabinus. The sequence continues at coordinate 1,175 of NW_026779995.1, read as the reverse complement.
GCAATTCATCCCTACAATCGCCAAGATCCTTTTCCGTCATGAATACTGAAGCAAATGGTTCATTAAATACCTCTGCTATTTCCTCCGGTTCAATATGCTCTTTTCCATTGTCACACTTGATTCGTCCTATCCTCTCACATCTTATCCTTTTGCTCTTCACGTACTTGCAGAATGCTTTGGGGTTTTCCTTAATCCTGTCCGCCAAGGCCTTCTCATGGCCCCTTCTGGCTCTCCTGATTTCATTCTTAAGCTCCTTCCTGCTCGCCTTATAATCTTCCAGATTCATATCTTTACCTAGTTTTTTGAACCTTTAGTAAGCTCTTCTTTTCTTCTTGACAGATTTACAACAACCTTTGTGCACCACGGATCTTGTCCCCTACCGTCCTTTCCATGTCTCATTGGAGTGTACCTTCTCAGAACCCCATGCAAATATCCCTTGGACATTTTCTACATTTCTTCGGTACATTTCCCTGACAACATTTTTTTCCAATTTATGCTTACAAGTTCCAACCTGATAGCCCCATAGTTCCCCTTACTCCAATTAAAGGTTTCCCTAACTTACCTGATCCTATCCCTCTCTAATGCAATGGTAAAAGAGACAGAATTGTGATCACTATCTCCAAAATGCTCTCCCACTGAGAGACCTGACACCTGACCAGGTTCATTTCCCAATACCAGATCAAGTACAGCCTCCCCTCCTGTAGGTTTATCTACATATTGCGTCAATAAACCTTCCTGAACAGACCAAATAAACTCCACCCCATCGAAACCCTTCACTCTAGGGAGATGCCAATCAATATTTGGGAAATTAAAATCTCACACCTCAACAACCCTGTTATTAAAATTCCTTTCCAGAATCTGTCTCCCTATCTGCTCCTCGATGTCCCTGTTACTGTTGGGTGGTCCATACAAAACACCCAGTAGAGTTATTGACCCCTTCCTGTACCTAACTTCCACCCACAGGGATGTAGTAGACAAACCTTCCATAACTTCATCCTTTTCTGCAGCCATGACACTATCTCTGATCAACAGTGCCACGCCCCCACCTCTTTAGCCTCCCTCCCTGTCCTTTCTGAAACAATTAAAGCCTGGCACTTGAAGTAACCATTCCTGCCCCTGCACCATCCAAGACTCTGTAATGACCACAACATCATAGCTCCGAGAGCTGATCCACG
>NW_026779994.1:0-60000 GCF_030144855.1 Hypanus sabinus | reverse complement strand
GGGCTTGGGAGTGACCCGGGATCAGTGTAGGGCTTGGGAGTGAGCCGGGCACAGAGTGTAGGGTTAGGGAGTGAGCCGGGCGCAGATTGTAGGGTTTGGGAGTGAGCCGGGCGCAGAGTGTAGGGCTTGGGAGTGAGCCAGGCGCTGATTGTAGGGTTAGGGAGTGAGCCGGGCGCAGAGTGTAGAGCTTGGTAGTGAGCCGGGCGCAGAGTGTAGCATTAGGGAGTGAGCCAGGCGCTGATTGTAGGGTTAGGGATTGAGCCGGGCGCAGAGTGTAGAGCTAGGGAGTGAGCCGGGCGCAGAGTGTAGCGTTAGGGAGTGAGCCGGGCGCAGAGTTTAGGGTTTGGGAGTTAGCCGGGCGCAGAGTGTAGGGCTTGGGAGTGTGCCGGACGCAGAGTGTAGGGTTTGGGAGTTAACCGGACGCAGAGTGTAGGGTTAGGGAGTGAGCAGGGCGCAGAGTGTAGGGTTAGGGAGTGAGCCGTGCGCAGAGTTTAGGGCTTGGGACTGATCCGGGCGCAGAGTGTAGAGCTTGAGAGTGAGCCGGACGCAGAGTGTAGGGTTTGGGATTGAGCCGGGCGCAGAGTTTAGGGCTTGGGAATGAGCCGGGCGCAGAGTGTAGGGCTTGGGAGTGAGCCGGGCGCAGAGTATGGGCTTGGGAGTGAGCTGGGCGCAGGGTGTAGGGCTTGGGAGTTAACCGGGCGCAGAGTGTAGGGTTAGGGAGTGAGCCGGGCGCAGAGTGTAAGGTTTGGGAGTCAGCCGGGCGCTGAGTTTAGGGCTTGGGAGTGAGCCGGGCGCACAGTGTAGGGCTTGGGAGTGAGCCGGGAGCACAGTGTAGGGCTTGGGAGTGAGCTGGGCGCAGAATGTAGGGCTTGGGAGTGAGCCGGGCGCAGAGTGTAGGGCTTGGGAGTGAGCCGGGCGCAGAGTGCAGGGCTTGGGAGTGAGCTGGGCGCAGAGTGTAGGGCTTGGGAGTGAGCCGGGCGCAGAGTGCAGGGCTTGGGAGTGAGCCGGGCGCAGAGTGTAAGGCTTGGGAGTGCGCCGGGCGCAGAGTGTAGGGCTTGGGAGTGAGCCGGGCGCAGAGTGCAGGGCTTGGGAGTGAGCCGGGCGCAGAGTGTAAGGCTTGGGAGTGCGCCGGGCGCAGAGTGTAGGGCTTGGGAGAGAGCCGGGCGCAGAGTGTAGGGCTTGGGACTGAGCCGGGCGCAGAATGTAGGGCTTGGGAGTGATCCGGGCTCAGAGTGTAGGGCTTGGGAGTGACCCGGGCTCAGAGTGTAGGGCTTGGGAGTGAGCCGGGCACAGAGTGTAGGGCTTGGGACTGAGCCGGGCGCAGAATGTAGGGCTTGGGAGTGATCCGGGCTCAGAGTGTAGGGCTTGGGAGTGACCCGGGCTCAGAGTGTAGGGCTTGGGAGTGAGCCGGGCACAGAGTGTAGGGCTTGGGAGTGACCCGGGCTCAGAGTGTAGGGCTTGGGAGTGCGCCGGGCGCAGAGTGTAGGGCTTGGGAGTGAGCCAGGCGCTGATTGTAGGGTTAGGGAGTGAGCCGGGCGCAGAGTGTAGGGCTTGGGAGTGTGCCGGGCGCAGAATGTAGGGCTTGGGAGTGATCCGGGCTCAGAGTGTAGGGCTTGGGAGTGACCCGGGCTCAGAGTGTAGGGCTTGGGAGTGAGCCGGGCACAGAGTGTAGGGCTTGGGACTGAGCCGGGCGCAGAATGTAGGGCTTGGGAGTGATCCGGGCTCAGAGTGTAGGGCTTGGGAGTGACCCGGGCTCAGAGTGTAGGGCTTGGGAGTGAGCCGGGCACAGAGTGTAGGGCTTGGGAGTGACCCGGGCTCAGAGTGTAGGGCTTGGTAGTGCGCCGGGCGCAGAGTGTAGGGTTAGGGAGTGAGCCGGGCGCAGAGTGTAGGGTTTGGGAGTGAGCCGGGCGCAGAGTGCAGGGCTTGGGAGTGAGCCGGGCGCAGAGTGTAGGGCTTGGGAGTGAGCCGGGCACAGACTGTAGGGCTTGGGAGTGAGCCGGGCGCAGAGTGTAGGGCTTGGGATTGACCCGGGCTCAGAGTGTAGGGCTTGGGAGTGAGCCGGGCGCAGAGTGTAGGGCTTGGGAGTGACCCGGGATCAGTGTAGGGCTTGGGAGTGAGCCGGGCACAGAGTGTAGGGTTAGGGAGTGAGCCGGGCGCAGATTGTAGGGTTTGGGAGTGAGCCGGGCGCAGAGTGTAGGGCTTGGGAGTGAGCCAGGCGCTGATTGTAGGGTTAGGGAGTGAGCCGGGCGCAGAGTGTAGAGCTTGGTAGTGAGCCGGGCGCAGAGTGTAGCATTAGGGAGTGAGCCAGGCGCTGATTGTAGGGTTAGGGATTGAGCCGGGCGCAGAGTGTAGAGCTAGGGAGTGAGCCGGGCGCAGAGTGTAGCGTTAGGGAGTGAGCCGGGCGCAGAGTTTAGGGTTTGGGAGTGAGCCGGGCGCAGAGTGTAGGGCTTGGGAGTGTGCCGGACGCAGAGTGTAGGGTTTGGGAGTTAACCGGACGCAGAGTGTAGGGTTAGGGAGTGAGCAGGGCGCAGAGTGTAGGGTTAGGGAGTGAGCCGTGCGCAGAGTTTAGGGCTTGGGACTGATCCGGGCGCAGAGTGTAGAGCTTGAGAGTGAGCCGGACGCAGAGTGTAGGGTTTGGGATTGAGCCGGGCGCAGAGTTTAGGGCTTGGGAATGAGCCGGGCGCAGAGTGTAGGGCTTGGGAGTGAGCCGGGCGCAGAGTATGGGCTTGGGAGTGAGCTGGGCGCAGGGTGTAGGGCTTGGGAGTTAACCGGGCGCAGAGTGTAGGGTTAGGGAGTGAGCCGGGCGCAGAGTGTAAGGTTTGGGAGTCAGCCGGGCGCTGAGTTTAGGGCTTGGGAGTGAGCCGGGCGCACAGTGTAGGGCTTGGGAGTGAGCCGGGAGCACAGTGTAGGGCTTGGGAGTGAGCTGGGCGCAGAATGTAGGGCTTGGGAGTGAGCCGGGCGCAGAGTGTAGGGCTTGGGAGTGAGCCGGGCGCAGAGTGCAGGGCTTGGGAGTGAGCTGGGCGCAGAGTGTAGGGCTTGGGAGTGAGCCGGGCGCAGAGTGCAGGGCTTGGGAGTGAGCCGGGCGCAGAGTGTAGGGCTTGGGAGTGAGCCGGGCGCAGAGTGTAAGGCTTGGGAGTGAGCCGGGCGCAGAGTGTAGGGTTAGGGAGTGAGCCGGGCGCAGAGTGTAAGGCTTGGGAGTGCGCCGGGCGCAGAGTGTAGGGCTTGGGAGTGAGCCGGGCGCAGAGTGCAGGGCTTGGGAGTGAGCCGGGCGCAGAGTGTAAGGCTTGGGAGTGCGCCGGGCGCAGAGTGTAGGGCTTGGGAGAGAGCCGGGCGCAGAGTGTAGGGCTTGGGACTGAGCCGGGCGCAGAATGTAGGGCTTGGGAGTGATCCGGGCTCAGAGTGTAGGGCTTGGGAGTGACCCGGGCTCAGAGTGTAGGGCTTGGGAGTGAGCCGGGCACAGAGTGTAGGGCTTGGGACTGAGCCGGGCGCAGAATGTAGGGCTTGGGAGTGATCCGGGCTCAGAGTGTAGGGCTTGGGAGTGACCCGGGCTCAGAGTGTAGGGCTTGGGAGTGAGCCGGGCACAGAGTGTAGGGCTTGGGAGTGACCCGGGCTCAGAGTGTAGGGCTTGGGAGTGCGCCGGGCGCAGAGTGTAGGGCTTGGGAGTGAGCCAGGCGCTGATTGTAGGGTTAGGGAGTGAGCCGGGCGCAGAGTGTAGGGCTTGGGAGTGTGCCGGGCGCAGAATGTAGGGCTTGGGAGTGATCCGGGCTCAGAGTGTAGGGCTTGGGAGTGACCCGGGCTCAGAGTGTAGGGCTTGGGAGTGAGCCGGGCACAGAGTGTAGGGCTTGGGACTGAGCCGGGCGCAGAATGTAGGGCTTGGGAGTGATCCGGGCTCAGAGTGTAGGGCTTGGGAGTGACCCGGGCTCAGAGTGTAGGGCTTGGGAGTGAGCCGGGCACAGAGTGTAGGGCTTGGGAGTGACCCGGGCTCAGAGTGTAGGGCTTGGGAGTGCGCCGGGCGCAGAGTGTAGGGCTTGGGAGTGAGCCAGGCGCTGATTGTAGGGTTAGGGAGTGAGCCGGGCGCAGAGTGTAGAGCTTGGGAGTGAGCCGGGCGCAGAGTGTAGGGCTTGGGAGTGAGCCGGGCACAGACTGTAGGGCTTGGGAGTGAGCCGGGCGCAGTGTGTAGGGCTTGGGAGTGAGCCGGGCACAGACTGTAGGGCTTGGGAGTGAGCCGGGCACAGAGTGTAGGACTTGGGAGTTAACCGGGCACAGAGTGTAGGGCTTGGGAGTGAGACGGGCACAGAGTGTAGGGTTTGGGAGTGAGCCGGGCGCTGAGTTTAGGGCTTGGGAGTGAGCCGGGCGCAGAGTGTAGGGTTAGGGAGTGAACCGGGCGCAGAGTGTAGGGCTTGGGAGTGAGCCGGGCGCAGAGTGTAGGGCTTGGGAGTGAGCCGGGAGCACAGTGTAGGGCTTGTGAGTGAGCCGACCGCAGAGTGTAGGGTTAGGGAGTGAACCGGGCGCAGAGTGTAGGGTTTGGGAGTGAGACGGGCACAGAGCGTAGGGTTTGGGAGTGAGCCGGGAGCACAGTGTAGGGCTTGGGAGTGAGCCGGGCTCAGAGTGTAGGGTTAGGGAGTGAGCCGGGCACGGAGTGTAGGGTTTGGGAGTGAGCAGGGCGCAGAGTGTAGGGCTTGGGAGTGAGCCGGGTGCTGATTGTAGGGTTAGGGAGTGAGCCGGGCGCAGAGTGCAGGGCTTGGGAGTGAGCCGGGCGCTGATTGTAGGGTTAGGGAGTGAGCCGGGCACGGAGTGTAGGGTTTGGGACTGAGCAGGGCGCAGAGTGTAGGGTTTGGGAGTGAACCGGGCGCAGAGTGTAGGGCTTGGGAGTGAGCCGGGCGCAGAGTGTAGGGTTTGGGAGTGAGCCGGGCTCAGAGTGTAGGGCTTGGTAGTGCGCCGGGCGCAGAGTGTAGGGTTAGGGAGTGAGCCGGGCGCAGAGTGTAGGGTTTGGGAGTGAGCCGGGCGCAGAGTGCAGGGCTTGGGAGTGAGCCGGGCGCAGAGTGTAAGGCTTGGGAGTGCGCCGGGCGCAGAGTGTAGGGCTTGGGAGTGAGACGGGCGCAGAGTTTAGGGTTTGGGAGTAAGCCGGGCGCAGAGTCTAGGGCTTGGGAGTGAGCCGGGCGCAGAGTGTAGGGTTTGGGAGTGAGCCGGGCGCAGAGTTTAGGGTTAGGGAGTGAGCCGGGCGCAGAGTGTAGGGCTTGGGAGTGAGCCGGGCGCAGAGTGTAGGGTTTGGGAGTGAGCCGGGCGCAGAGTGTAGGGCTTGGGAGTGAGCCGGGCGCAGAGTGTAAGGCTTGGGAGTGAGCCGGGCGCAGAGTGTAGGGTTAGGGAGTGAGCCGGGCGCAGAGTGTAAGGCTTGGGAGTGCGCCGGGCGCAGAGTGTAGGGCTTGGGAGTGAGCCGGGCGCAGAGTGCAGGGCTTGGGAGTGAGCCGGGCGCAGAGTGTAAGGCTTGGGAGTGCGCCGGGCGCAGAGTGTAGGGCTTGGGAGAGAGCCGGGCGCAGAGTGTAGGGCTTGGGACTGAGCCGGGCGCAGAATGTAGGGCTTGGGAGTGATCCGGGCTCAGAGTGTAGGGCTTGGGAGTGACCCGGGCTCAGAGTGTAGGGCTTGGGAGTGAGCCGGGCACAGAGTGTAGGGCTTGGGACTGAGCCGGGCGCAGAATGTAGGGCTTGGGAGTGATCCGGGCTCAGAGTGTAGGGCTTGGGAGTGACCCGGGCTCAGAGTGTAGGGCTTGGGAGTGAGCCGGGCACAGAGTGTAGGGCTTGGGAGTGACCCGGGCTCAGAGTGTAGGGCTTGGGAGTGCGCCGGGCGCAGAGTGTAGGGCTTGGGAGTGAGCCAGGCGCTGATTGTAGGGTTAGGGAGTGAGCCGGGCGCAGAGTGTAGGGCTTGGGAGTGTGCCGGGCGCAGAATGTAGGGCTTGGGAGTGATCCGGGCTCAGAGTGTAGGACTTGGGAGTTAACCGGGCACAGAGTGTAGGGCTTGGGAGTGAGACGGGCACAGAGTGTAGGGTTTGGGAGTGAGCCGGGCGCTGAGTTTAGGGCTTGGGAGTGAGCCGGGCGCAGAGTGTAGGGTTAGGGAGTGAACCGGGCGCAGAGTGTAGGGCTTGGGAGTGAGCCGGGCGCAGAGTGTAGGGCTTGGGAGTGAGCCGGGAGCACAGTGTAGGGCTTGTGAGTGAGCCGACCGCAGAGTGTAGGGTTAGGGAGTGAACCGGGCGCAGAGTGTAGGGTTTGGGAGTGAGACGGGCACAGAGCGTAGGGTTTGGGAGTGAGCCGGGAGCACAGTGTAGGGCTTGGGAGTGAGCCGGGCTCAGAGTGTAGGGTTAGGGAGTGAGCCGGGCACGGAGTGTAGGGTTTGGGAGTGAGCAGGGCGCAGAGTGTAGGGCTTGGGAGTGAGCCGGGTGCTGATTGTAGGGTTAGGGAGTGAGCCGGGCGCAGAGTGCAGGGCTTGGGAGTGAGCCGGGCGCTGATTGTAGGGTTAGGGAGTGAGCCGGGCACGGAGTGTAGGGTTTGGGACTGAGCAGGGCGCAGAGTGTAGGGTTTGGGAGTGAACCGGGCGCAGAGTGTAGGGCTTGGGAGTGAGCCGGGCGCAGAGTGTAGGGTTTGGGAGTGAGCCGGGCTCAGAGTGTAGGGCTTGGTAGTGCGCCGGGCGCAGAGTGTAGGGTTAGGGAGTGAGCAGGGCGCAGAGTGTAGGGTTTGGGAGTGAGCCGGGCTCAGAGTGTAGGGCTTGGTAGTGCGCCGGGCGCAGAGTGTAGGGTTAGGGAGTGAGCAGGGCGCAGAGTGTAGGGTTTGGGAGTGAACCGGGCGCAGAGTGTAGGGCTTGGGAGTGAGCCGGGCGCAGAGTGTAGGGTTTGGGAGTGAGCCGGGCTCAGAGTGTAGGGCTTGGTAGTGCGCCGGGCGCAGAGTGTAGGGTTAGGGAGTGAGCCGGGCGCAGAGTGTAGGGTTTGGGAGTGAGCCGGGCGCAGAGTGCAGGGCTTGGGAGTGAGCCGGGCGCAGAGTGTAAGGCTTGGGAGTGCGCCGGGCGCAGAGTGTAGGGCTTGGGAGTGAGACGGGCGCAGAGTTTAGGGTTTGGGAGTAAGCCGGGCTCAGAGTGTAGGGCTTGGTAGTGCGCCGGGCGCAGAGTGTAGGGTTAGGGAGTGAGCCGGGCGCAGAGTGTAGGGTTTGGGAGTGAGCCGGGCGCAGAGTGCAGGGCTTGGGAGTGAGCCGGGCGCAGAGTGTAAGGCTTGGGAGTGCGCCGGGCGCAGAGTGTAGGGCTTGGGAGTGAGACGGGCGCAGAGTTTAGGGTTTGGGAGTAAGCCGGGCGCAGAGTCTAGGGCTTGGGAGTGAGCCGGGCGCAGAGTGTAGGGTTTGGGAGTGAGCCGGGCGCAGAGTTTAGGGTTAGGGAGTGAGCCGGGCGCAGAGTGTAGGGCTTGGGAGTGAGCCGGGCGCAGAGTGTAGGGTTTGGGAGTGAGCCGGGCGCAGAGTGTAGGGCTTGGGTTTGAGCCGGGCGCAGAGTGTAGGGCTTGTGATTGACCCGGGCTCAGAGTGTAGGGCTTCGGAGTGAGCCGGGCGCAGAGTGTAGGGCTTGGGAGTGACCCGGGATCAGTGTAGGGCTTGGGAGTGAGCCGGGCACAGAGTGTAGGGTTAGGGAGTGAGCCGGGCGCAGATTGTAGGGTTTGGGAGTGAGCCGGGCGCAGAGTGTAGGGCTTGGGAGTGAGCCGGGCGCAGAGTGTAGGGCTTGGGAGTGAGCCGGGCGCAGAGTGCAGGGCTTGGGAGTGAGCTGGGCGCAGAGTGTAGGGCTTGGGAGTGAGCCGGGCGCAGAGTGCAGGGCTTGGGAGTGAGCCGGGCGCAGAGTGTAGGGCTTGGGAGTGAGCCGGGCGCAGAGTGTAAGGCTTGGGAGTGAGCCGGGCGCAGAGTGTAGGGTTAGGGAGTGAGCCGGGCGCAGAGTGTAAGGCTTGGGAGTGCGCCGGGCGCAGAGTGTAGGGCTTGGGAGTGAGCCGGGCGCAGAGTGCAGGGCTTGGGAGTGAGCCGGGCGCAGAGTGTAAGGCTTGGGAGTGCGCCGGGCGCAGAGTGTAGGGCTTGGGAGAGAGCCGGGCGCAGAGTGTAGGGCTTGGGACTGAGCCGGGCGCAGAATGTAGGGCTTGGGAGTGATCCGGGCTCAGAGTGTAGGGCTTGGGAGTGACCCGGGCTCAGAGTGTAGGGCTTGGGAGTGAGCCGGGCACAGAGTGTAGGGCTTGGGACTGAGCCGGGCGCAGAATGTAGGGCTTGGGAGTGATCCGGGCTCAGAGTGTAGGGCTTGGGAGTGACCCGGGCTCAGAGTGTAGGGCTTGGGAGTGAGCCGGGCACAGAGTGTAGGGCTTGGGAGTGACCCGGGCTCAGAGTGTAGGGCTTGGGAGTGCGCCGGGCGCAGAGTGTAGGGCTTGGGAGTGAGCCAGGCGCTGATTGTAGGGTTAGGGAGTGAGCCGGGCGCAGAGTGTAGGGCTTGGGAGTGTGCCGGGCGCAGAATGTAGGGCTTGGGAGTGATCCGGGCTCAGAGTGTAGGGCTTGGGAGTGACCCGGGCTCAGAGTGTAGGGCTTGGGAGTGAGCCGGGCACAGAGTGTAGGGCTTGGGACTGAGCCGGGCGCAGAATGTAGGGCTTGGGAGTGATCCGGGCTCAGAGTGTAGGGCTTGGGAGTGACCCGGGCTCAGAGTGTAGGGCTTGGGAGTGAGCCGGGCACAGAGTGTAGGGCTTGGGAGTGACCCGGGCTCAGAGTGTAGGGCTTGGGAGTGCGCCGGGCGCAGAGTGTAGGGCTTGGGAGTGAGCCAGGCGCTGATTGTAGGGTTAGGGAGTGAGCCGGGCGCAGAGTGTAGAGCTTGGGAGTGAGCCGGGCGCAGAGTGTAGGGCTTGGGAGTGAGCCGGGCACAGACTGTAGGGCTTGGGAGTGAGCCGGGCGCAGTGTGTAGGGCTTGGGAGTGAGCCGGGCACAGACTGTAGGGCTTGGGAGTGAGCCGGGCACAGAGTGTAGGACTTGGGAGTTAACCGGGCACAGAGTGTAGGGCTTGGGAGTGAGACGGGCACAGAGTGTAGGGTTTGGGAGTGAGCCGGGCCCTGAGTTTAGGGCTTGGGAGTGAGCCGGGCGCAGAGTGTAGGGTTAGGGAGTGAACCGGGCGCAGAGTGTAGGGCTTGGGAGTGAGCCGGGCGCAGAGTGTAGGGCTTGGGAGTGAGCCGGGAGCACAGTGTAGGGCTTGTGAGTGAGCCGACCGCAGAGTGTAGGGTTAGGGAGTGAACCGGGCGCAGAGTGTAGGGTTTGGGAGTGAGACGGGCACAGAGCGTAGGGTTTGGGAGTGAGCCGGGAGCACAGTGTAGGGCTTGGGAGTGAGCCGGGCTCAGAGTGTAGGGTTTGGGAGTGAGCAGGGCGCAGAGTGTAGGGCTTGGGAGTGAGCCGGGTGCTGATTGTAGGGTTAGGGAGTGAGCCGGGCGCAGAGTGCAGGGCTTGGGAGTGAGCCGGGCGCTGATTGTAGGGTTAGGGAGTGAGCCGGGCACGGAGTGTAGGGTTTGGGACTGAGCAGGGCGCAGAGTGTAGGGTTTGGGAGTGAACCGGGCGCAGAGTGTAGGGCTTGGGAGTGAGCCGGGCGCAGAGTGTAGGGTTTGGGAGTGAGCCGGGCTCAGAGTGTAGGGCTTGGTAGTGCGCCGGGCGCAGAGTGTAGGGTTAGGGAGTGAGCCGGGCGCAGAGTGTAGGGTTTGGGAGTGAGCCGGGCGCAGAGTGCAGGGCTTGGGAGTGAGCCGGGCGCAGAGTGTAAGGCTTGGGAGTGCGCCGGGCGCAGAGTGTAGGGCTTGGGAGTGAGACGGGCGCAGAGTTTAGGGTTTGGGAGTAAGCCGGGCGCAGAGTCTAGGGCTTGGGAGTGAGCCGGGCGCAGAGTGTAGGGTTTGGGAGTGAGCCGGGCGCAGAGTTTAGGGTTAGGGAGTGAGCCGGGCGCAGAGTGTAGGGTTTGGGACTGAGCAGGGCGCAGAGTGTAGGGTTTGGGAGTGAACCGGGCGCAGAGTGTAGGGCTTGGGAGTGAGCCGGGCGCAGAGTGTAGGGTTTGGGAGTGAGCCGGGCTCAGAGTGTAGGGCTTGGTAGTGCGCCGGGCGCAGAGTGTAGGGTTAGGGAGTGAGCCGGGCGCAGAGTGTAGGGTTTGGGAGTGAGCCGGGCGCAGAGTGCAGGGCTTGGGAGTGAGCCGGGCGCAGAGTGTAAGGCTTGGGAGTGCGCCGGGCGCAGAGTGTAGGGCTTGGGAGTGAGACGGGCGCAGAGTTTAGGGTTTGGGAGTAAGCCGGGCGCAGAGTCTAGGGCTTGGGAGTGAGCCGGGCGCAGAGTGTAGGGTTTGGGAGTGAGCCGGGCGCAGAGTTTAGGGTTAGGGAGTGAGCCGGGCGCAGAGTGTAGGGCTTGGGAGTGAGCCGGGCGCAGAGTGTAGGGTTTGGGAGTGAGCCGGGCGCAGAGTGTAGGGCTTGGGTTTGAGCCGGGCGCAGAGTGTAGGGTTTGGGATTGACCCGGGCTCAGAGTGTAGGGCTTGGGAGTGAGCCGGGCGCAGAGTGTAGGGCTTGGGAGTGACCCGGGATCAGTGTAGGGCTTGGGAGTGAGCCGGGCACAGAGTGTAGGGTTAGGGAGTGAGCCGGGCGCAGATTGTAGGGTTTGGGAGTGAGCCGGGCGCAGAGTGTAGGGCTTGGGAGTGAGCCAGGCGCTGATTGTAGGGTTAGGGATTGAGCCGGGCGCAGAGTGTAGAGCTAGGGAGTGAGCCGGGCGCAGAGTGTAGCGTTAGGGAGTGAGCCGGGCGCAGAGTTTAGGGTTTGGGAGTGTGCCGAACGCAGAGTGTAGGGTTTGGGAGTTAACCGGACGCAGAGTGTAGGGTTAGGGAGTGAGCAGGGCGCAGAGTGTAGGGTTAGGGAGTGAGCCGTGCGCAGAGTTTAGGGCTTGGGACTGATCCGGGCGCAGAGTGTAGAGCTTGAGAGTGAGCCGGACGCAGAGTGTAGGGCTTGGGAGTGAGCCGGGCGCAGAGTGTAGGGTTTGGGATTGAGCCGGGCGCAGAGTTTAGGGCTTGGGAATGAGCCGGGCGCAGAGTGTAGGGCTTGGGAGTGAGCCGGGCGCAGAGTATGGGCTTGGGAGTGAGCTGGGCGCAGGGTGTAGGGCTTGGGAGTTAACCGGGCGCAGAGTGTAGGGTTAGGGAGTGAGCCGGGCGCAGAGTGTAAGGTTTGGGAGTCAGCCGGGCGCTGAGTTTAGGGCTTGGGAGTGAGCCGGGAGCACATTGTAGGGCTTGGGAGTGAGCCGGGCGCACAGTGTAGGCCTTGGGAGTGAGCCGGGAGCACAGTGTAGGGCTTGGTAGTGAGCCGGGCGCAGAGTTTAGGGCTTGGGAGTGAGCCGGGCGCACAGTGTAGGGCTTGGGAGTGAGCCGGGCGCAGAGTGTAGGGTTAGGGAGTGAGCCGGGCGCAGAGTGTAGGGTTTGGGAGTGAGCCGGGCGCAGAGTGTAGGGTTAGGGAGTGAGCCGGGCGCAGAGTGTAGGGTTTGGGAGTGAGCCGGGCTCAGAGTGTAGGGCTTGGTAGTGCGCCGGGTGCAGAGTGTAGGGTTAGGGAGTGAGCCGGGCGCAGAGTGTAGGGCTTGGGAGTAAGCCGGGCGCAGAGTGCAGGGCTTGGGAGTGAGCCGGGCGCAGAGTGTAAGGCTTGGGAGTGCGCCGGGCGCAGAGTGTAGGGCTTGGGAGAGAGCCGGGCGCAGAGTGTAGGGCTTGGGACTGAGCCGGGCGCAGAATGTAGGGCTTGGGAGTGATCCGGGCTCAGAGTGTAGGGCTTGGGAGTGACCCGGGCTCAGAGTGTAGGGCTTGGGAGTGAGCCGGGCACAGAATGTAGGGCTTGGGAGTGATCCGGGCTCAGAGTGTAGGGCTTGGGAGTGACCCGGGCTCAGAGTGTAGGGCTTGGGAGTGAGCCGGGCGCAGAGTGTAGGGCTTGGGAGTGAGCCAGGCGCTGATTGTAGGGTTAGGGAGTGAGCCAGACGCTGATTGTAGGGTTAGGGAGTGAGCCGGGCGCAGAGTGTAGAGCTTGGGAGTGAGCCGGGCGCAGAGTGTAGCGTTAGGGAGTGAGCCGGGCGCAGAGTGTAGGGTTTGGGAGTGAGCCGGGCTCAGAGTGTAGGGCTTGGTAATGCGCCGGGCGCAGAGTGCTGGGCTTGGGAGTGAGCCGGGCGCAGAGTTTAGGGCTTGGTAGTGCGCCGGGCGCAGAGTGTAGGGCTTGGGAGAGAGCCGGGCGCAGAGTGTAGGGCTTGGGACTGAGCCGGGCGCAGAGTTTAGGGCTTGGGAGTGAGCCGGGCGCAGAGTGTAGGGCTTGGGAGTGTGCCGGACGCAGAGTGTAGGGTTTGGGAATTAACCGGACGCAGAGTGCAGGGTTAGGGAGTGAGCAGGGCGCAGAGTGTAGGGTTAGGGAGTGAGCCGTGCGCAGAGTGTAGGGCTTGGGACTGATCCGGGCGCAGAGTTTAGGGCTTGGGAATGAGCCGGACGCAGATTGTAGGGTTTGGGAGTGAGCCGGGCACAGAGTGTAGGGCTTGGGAGTAAGCCGGGCGCAGAGTCTAGGGCTTGGGAGTGAGCCGGGCGCAGAGTGTAGGGTTTGGGAGTGAGCCGGGCGCAGAGTTTAGGGTTAGGGAGTGAGCCGGGCGCAGAGTGTAGGGCTTGGGAGTGAGCCGGGCGCAGAGTGTAGGGTTTGGGAGTGAGCCGGGCGCAGAGTGTAGGGCTTGGGTTTGAGCCGGGCGCAGAGTGTAGGGCTTGGGATTGACCCGGGCTCAGAGTGTAGGGCTTGGGAGTGAGCCGGGCGCAGAGTGTAGGGCTTGGGAGTGACCCGGGATCAGTGTAGGGCTTGGGAGTGAGCCGGGCACAGAGTGTAGGGTTAGGGAGTGAGCCGGGCGCAGATTGTAGGGTTTGGGAGTGAGCCGGGCGCAGAGTGTAGGGTTTGGGAGTGAACCGGGCGCAGAGTGTAGGGCTTGGGAGTGAGCCGGGCGCAGAGTGTAGGGTTTGGGAGTGAGCCGGGCTCAGAGTGTAGGGCTTGGTAGTGCGCCGGGCGCAGAGTGTAGGGTTAGGGAGTGAGCCGGGCGCAGAGTGTAGGGTTTGGGAGTGAGCCGGGCGCAGAGTGCAGGGCTTGGGAGTGAGCCGGGCGCAGAGTGTAAGGCTTGGGAGTGCGCCGGGCGCAGAGTGTAGGGCTTGGGAGTGAGACGGGCGCAGAGTTTAGGGTTTGGGAGTAAGCCGGGCGCAGAGTCTAGGGCTTGGGAGTGAGCCGGGCGCAGAGTGTAGGGTTTGGGAGTGAGCCGGGCGCAGAGTTTAGGGTTAGGGAGTGAGCCGGGCGCAGAGTGTAGGGCTTGGGAGTGAGCCGGGCGCAGAGTGTAGGGTTTGGGAGTGAGCCGGGCGCAGAGTGTAGGGCTTGGGTTTGAGCCGGGCGCAGAGTGTAGGGCTTGGGATTGACCCGGGCTCAGAGTGTAGGGCTTCGGAGTGAGCCGGGCGCAGAGTGTAGGGCTTGGGAGTGACCCGGGATCAGTGTAGGGCTTGGGAGTGAGCCGGGCACAGAGTGTAGGGTTAGGGAGTGAGCCGGGCGCAGATTGTAGGGTTTGGGAGTGAGCCGGGCGCAGAGTGTAGGGCTTGGGAGTGAGCCGGGCGCAGAGTGCAGGGCTTGGGAGTGAGCTGGGCGCAGAGTGTAGGGCTTGGGAGTGAGCCGGGCGCAGAGTGCAGGGCTTGGGAGTGAGCCGGGCGCAGAGTGTAGGGCTTGGGAGTGAGCCGGGCGCAGAGTGTAAGGCTTGGGAGTGAGCCGGGCGCAGAGTGTAGGGTTAGGGAGTGAGCCGGGCGCAGAGTGTAAGGCTTGGGAGTGCGCCGGGCGCAGAGTGTAGGGCTTGGGAGTGAGCCGGGCGCAGAGTGCAGGGCTTGGGAGTGAGCCGGGCGCAGAGTGTAAGGCTTGGGAGTGCGCCGGGCGCAGAGTGTAGGGCTTGGGAGAGAGCCGGGCGCAGAGTGTAGGGCTTGGGACTGAGCCGGGCGCAGAATGTAGGGCTTGGGAGTGATCCGGGCTCAGAGTGTAGGGCTTGGGAGTGACCCGGGCTCAGAGTGTAGGGCTTGGGAGTGAGCCGGGCACAGAGTGTAGGGCTTGGGACTGAGCCGGGCGCAGAATGTAGGGCTTGGGAGTGATCCGGGCTCAGAGTGTAGGGCTTGGGAGTGACCCGGGCTCAGAGTGTAGGGCTTGGGAGTGAGCCGGGCACAGAGTGTAGGGCTTGGGAGTGACCCGGGCTCAGAGTGTAGGGCTTGGGAGTGCGCCGGGCGCAGAGTGTAGGGCTTGGGAGTGAGCCAGGCGCTGATTGTAGGGTTAGGGAGTGAGCCGGGCGCAGAGTGTAGGGCTTGGGAGTGTGCCGGGCGCAGAATGTAGGGCTTGGGAGTGATCCGGGCTCAGAGTGTAGGGCTTGGGAGTGACCCGGGCTCAGAGTGTAGGGCTTGGGAGTGAGCCGGGCACAGAGTGTAGGGCTTGGGACTGAGCCGGGCGCAGAATGTAGGGCTTGGGAGTGATCCGGGCTCAGAGTGTAGGGCTTGGGAGTGACCCGGGCTCAGAGTGTAGGGCTTGGGAGTGAGCCGGGCACAGAGTGTAGGGCTTGGGAGTGACCCGGGCTCAGAGTGTAGGGCTTGGGAGTGCGCCGGGCGCAGAGTGTAGGGCTTGGGAGTGAGCCAGGCGCTGATTGTAGGGTTAGGGAGTGAGCCGGGCGCAGAGTGTAGAGCTTGGGAGTGAGCCGGGCGCAGAGTGTAGGGCTTGGGAGTGAGCCGGGCACAGACTGTAGGGCTTGGGAGTGAGCCGGGCGCAGTGTGTAGGGCTTGGGAGTGAGCCGGGCACAGACTGTAGGGCTTGGGAGTGAGCCGGGCACAGAGTGTAGGACTTGGGAGTTAACCGGGCACAGAGTGTAGGGCTTGGGAGTGAGACGGGCACAGAGTGTAGGGTTTGGGAGTGAGCCGGGCGCTGAGTTTAGGGCTTGGGAGTGAGCCGGGCGCAGAGTGTAGGGTTAGGGAGTGAACCGGGCGCAGAGTGTAGGGCTTGGGAGTGAGCCGGGCGCAGAGTGTAGGGCTTGGGAGTGAGCCGGGAGCACAGTGTAGGGCTTGTGAGTGAGCCGACCGCAGAGTGTAGGGTTAGGGAGTGAACCGGGCGCAGAGTGTAGGGTTTGGGAGTGAGACGGGCACAGAGCGTAGGGTTTGGGAGTGAGCCGGGAGCACAGTGTAGGGCTTGGGAGTGAGCCGGGCTCAGAGTGTAGGGTTAGGGAGTGAGCCGGGCACGGAGTGTAGGGTTTGGGAGTGAGCAGGGCGCAGAGTGTAGGGCTTGGGAGTGAGCCGGGTGCTGATTGTAGGGTTAGGGAGTGAGCCGGGCGCAGAGTGCAGGGCTTGGGAGTGAGCCGGGCGCTGATTGTAGGGTTAGGGAGTGAGCCGGGCACGGAGTGTAGGGTTTGGGACTGAGCAGGGCGCAGAGTGTAGGGTTTGGGAGTGAACCGGGCGCAGAGTGTAGGGCTTGGGAGTGAGCCGGGCGCAGAGTGTAGGGTTTGGGAGTGAGCCGGGCTCAGAGTGTAGGGCTTGGTAGTGCGCCGGGCGCAGAGTGTAGGGTTAGGGAGTGAGCCGGGCGCAGAGTGTAGGGTTTGGGAGTGAGCCGGGCGCAGAGTGCAGGGCTTGGGAGTGAGCCGGGCGCAGAGTGTAAGGCTTGGGAGTGCGCCGGGCGCAGAGTGTAGGGCTTGGGAGTGAGACGGGCGCAGAGTTTAGGGTTTGGGAGTAAGCCGGGCGCAGAGTCTAGGGCTTGGGAGTGAGCCGGGCGCAGAGTGTAGGGTTTGGGAGTGAGCCGGGCGCAGAGTTTAGGGTTAGGGAGTGAGCCGGGCGCAGAGTGTAGGGCTTGGGAGTGAGCCGGGCGCAGAGTGTAGGGTTTGGGAGTGAGCCGGGCGCAGAGTGTAGGGCTTGGGTTTGAGCCGGGCGCAGTGTGTAGGGCTTGGGATTGACCCGGGCTCAGAGTGTAGGGCTTCGGAGTGAGCCGGGCGCAGAGTGTAGGGCTTGGGAGTGACCCGGGATCAGTGTAGGGCTTGGGAGTGAGCCGGGCACAGAGTGTAGGGTTAGGGAGTGAGCCGGGCGCAGATTGTAGGGTTTGGGAGTGAGCCGGGCGCAGAGTGTAGGGCTTGGGAGTGAGCCGGGCGCAGAGTGTAGGGCTTGGGAGTGAGCCGGGCGCAGAGTGCAGGGCTTGGGAGTGAGCTGGGCGCAGAGTGTAGGGCTTGGGAGTGAGCCGGGCGCAGAGTGCAGGGCTTGGGAGTGAGCCGGGCGCAGAGTGTAGGGCTTGGGAGTGAGCCGGGCGCAGAGTGTAAGGCTTGGGAGTGAGCCGGGCGCAGAGTGTAGGGTTAGGGAGTGAGCCGGGCGCAGAGTGTAAGGCTTGGGAGTGCGCCGGGCGCAGAGTGTAGGGCTTGGGAGTGAGCCGGGCGCAGAGTGCAGGGCTTGGGAGTGAGCCGGGCGCAGAGTGTAAGGCTTGGGAGTGCGCCGGGCGCAGAGTGTAGGGCTTGGGAGAGAGCCGGGCGCAGAGTGTAGGGCTTGGGACTGAGCCGGGCGCAGAATGTAGGGCTTGGGAGTGATCCGGGCTCAGAGTGTAGGGCTTGGGAGTGACCCGGGCTCAGAGTGTAGGGCTTGGGAGTGAGCCGGGCACAGAGTGTAGGGCTTGGGACTGAGCCGGGCGCAGAATGTAGGGCTTGGGAGTGATCCGGGCTCAGAGTGTAGGGCTTGGGAGTGACCCGGGCTCAGAGTGTAGGGCTTGGGAGTGAGCCGGGCACAGAGTGTAGGGCTTGGGAGTGACCCGGGCTCAGAGTGTAGGGCTTGGGAGTGCGCCGGGCGCAGAGTGTAGGGCTTGGGAGTGAGCCAGGCGCTGATTGTAGGGTTAGGGAGTGAGCCGGGCGCAGAGTGTAGGGCTTGGGAGTGTGCCGGGCGCAGAATGTAGGGCTTGGGAGTGATCCGGGCTCAGAGTGTAGGGCTTGGGAGTGACCCGGGCTCAGAGTGTAGGGCTTGGGAGTGAGCCGGGCACAGAGTGTAGGGCTTGGGACTGAGCCGGGCACAGAGTGTAGGGCTTGGGAGTGACCCGGGCTCAGAGTGTAGGGCTTGGGAGTGCGCCGGGCGCAGAGTGTAGGGCTTGGGAGTGAGCCAGGCGCTGATTGTAGGGTTAGGGAGTGAGCCGGGCGCAGAGTGTAGAGCTTGGGAGTGAGCCGGGCGCAGAGTGTAGGGCTTGGGAGTGAGCCGGGCACAGACTGTAGGGCTTGGGAGTGAGCCGGGCGCAGTGTGTAGGGCTTGGGAGTGAGCCGGGCACAGACTGTAGGGCTTGGGAGTGAGCCGGGCACAGAGTGTAGGACTTGGGAGTTAACCGGGCACAGAGTGTAGGGCTTGGGAGTGAGACGGGCACAGAGTGTAGGGTTTGGGAGTGAGCCGGGCGCTGAGTTTAGGGCTTGGGAGTGAGCCGGGCGCAGAGTGTAGGGTTAGGGAGTGAACCGGGCGCAGAGTGTAGGGCTTGGGAGTGAGCCGGGCGCAGAGTGTAGGGCTTGGGAGTGAGCCGGGAGCACAGTGTAGGGCTTGTGAGTGAGCCGACCGCAGAGTGTAGGGTTAGGGAGTGAACCGGGCGCAGAGTGTAGGGTTTGGGAGTGAGACGGGCACAGAGCGTAGGGTTTGGGAGTGAGCCGGGAGCACAGTGTAGGGCTTGGGAGTGAGCCGGGCTCAGAGTGTAGGGTTAGGGAGTGAGCCGGGCACGGAGTGTAGGGTTTGGGAGTGAGCCGGGCGCAGAGTGTAGGGTTTGGGATTGAGCCGGGCGCAGAGTTTAGGGCTTGGGAATGAGCCGGGCGCAGAGTGTAGGGCTTGGGAGTGAGCCGGGCGCAGAGTATGGGCTTGGGAGTGAGCTGGGCGCAGGGTGTAGGGCTTGGGAGTTAACCGGGCGCAGAGTGTAGGGTTAGGGAGTGAGCCGGGCGCAGAGTGTAAGGTTTGGGAGTCAGCCGGGCGCTGAGTTTAGGGCTTGGGAGTGAGCCGGGAGCACATTGTAGGGCTTGGGAGTGAGCCGGGCGCACAGTGTAGGCCTTGGGAGTGAGCCGGGAGCACAGTGTAGGGCTTGGTAGTGAGCCGGGCGCAGAGTTTAGGGCTTGGGAGTGAGCCGGGCGCACAGTGTAGGGCTTGGGAGTGAGCCGGGCGCAGAGTGTAGGGTTAGGGAGTGAGCCGGGCGCAGAGTGTAGGGTTTGGGAGTGAGCCGGGCGCAGAGTGTAGGGTTAGGGAGTGAGCCGGGCGCAGAGTGTAGGGTTTGGGAGTGAGCCGGGCTCAGAGTGTAGGGCTTGGTAGTGCGCCGGGTGCAGAGTGTAGGGTTAGGGAGTGAGCCGGGCGCAGAGTGTAGGGCTTGGGAGTAAGCCGGGCGCAGAGTGCAGGGCTTGGGAGTGAGCCGGGCGCAGAGTGTAAGGCTTGGGAGTGCGCCGGGCGCAGAGTGTAGGGCTTGGGAGAGAGCCGGGCGCAGAGTGTAGGGCTTGGGACTGAGCCGGGCGCAGAATGTAGGGCTTGGGAGTGATCCGGGCTCAGAGTGTAGGGCTTGGGAGTGACCCGGGCTCAGAGTGTAGGGCTTGGGAGTGAGCCGGGCACAGAATGTAGGGCTTGGGAGTGATCCGGGCTCAGAGTGTAGGGCTTGGGAGTGAGCCGGGCGCAGAGTGTAGGGCTTGGGAGTGATCCGGGCTCAGAGTGTAGGGCTTGGGAGTGAGCCGGGCGCAGAGTGTAGGGCTTGGGAGTGACCCGGGCTCAGAGTGTAGGGCTTGGGAGTGAGCCGGGCGCAGAGTGTAGGGCTTGGGAGTGAGCCAGGCGCTGATTGTAGGGTTAGGGAGTGAGCCAGACGCTGATTGTAGGGTTAGGGAGTGAGCCGGGCGCAGAGTGTAGAGCTTGGGAGTGAGCCGGGCGCAGAGTGTAGCGTTAGGGAGTGAGCCGGGCGCAGAGTGTAGGGTTTGGGAGTGAGCCGGGCTCAGAGTGTAGGGCTTGGTAATGCGCCGGGCGCAGAGTGCTGGGCTTGGGAGTGAGCCGGGCGCAGAGTTTAGGGCTTGGTAGTGCGCCGGGCGCAGAGTGTAGGGCTTGGGAGAGAGCCGGGCGCAGAGTGTAGGGCTTGGGACTGAGCCGGGCGCAGAGTTTAGGGCTTGGGAGTGAGCCGGGCGCAGAGTGTAGGGCTTGGGAGTGTGCCGGACGCAGAGTGTAGGGTTTGGGAATTAACCGGACGCAGAGTGCAGGGTTAGGGAGTGAGCAGGGCGCAGAGTGTAGGGTTAGGGAGTGAGCCGTGCGCAGAGTGTAGGGCTTGGGACTGATCCGGGCGCAGAGTTTAGGGCTTGGGAATGAGCCGGACGCAGATTGTAGGGTTTGGGAGTGAGCCGGGCACAGAGTGTAGGGCTTGGGAGTAAGCCGGGCGCAGAGTCTAGGGCTTGGGAGTGAGCCGGGCGCAGAGTGTAGGGTTTGGGAGTGAGCCGGGCGCAGAGTTTAGGGTTAGGGAGTGAGCCGGGCGCAGAGTGTAGGGCTTGGGAGTGAGCCGGGCGCAGAGTGTAGGGTTTGGGAGTGAGCCGGGCGCAGAGTGTAGGGCTTGGGTTTGAGCCGGGCGCAGAGTGTAGGGCTTGGGATTGACCCGGGCTCAGAGTGTAGGGCTTGGGAGTGAGCCGGGCGCAGAGTGTAGGGCTTGGGAGTGACCCGGGATCAGTGTAGGGCTTGGGAGTGAGCCGGGCACAGAGTGTAGGGTTAGGGAGTGAGCCGGGCGCAGATTGTAGGGTTTGGGAGTGAGCCGGGCGCAGAGTGTAGGGCTTGGGAGTGAGCCAGGCGCTGATTGTAGGGTTAGGGAGTGAGCCGGGCGCAGAGTGTAGAGCTTGGTAGTGAGCCGGGCGCAGAGTGTAGCATTAGGGAGTGAGCCAGGCGCTGATTGTAGGGTTAGGGATTGAGCCGGGCGCAGAGTGTAGAGCTAGGGAGTGAGCCGGGCGCAGAGTGTAGCGTTAGGGAGTTAACCGGACGCAGAGTGTAGGGTTAGGGAGTGAGCAGGGCGCAGAGTGTAGGGTTAGGGAGTGAGCCGTGCGCAGAGTTTAGGGCTTGGGACTGATCCGGGCGCAGAGTGTAGAGCTTGAGAGTGAGCCGGACGCAGAGTGTAGGGCTTGGGAGTGAGCCGGGCGCAGAGTGTAGGGTTTGGGATTGAGCCGGGCGCAGAGTTTAGGGCTTGGGAATGAGCCGGGCGCAGAGTGTAGGGCTTGGGAGTGAGCCGGGCGCAGAGTATGGGCTTGGGAGTGAGCTGGGCGCAGGGTGTAGGGCTTGGGAGTTAACCGGGCGCAGAGTGTAGGGCTTGTGAGTGAGCCGGGCGCACAGTGTAGGGCTTGGGAGTGAGCCGGGCTCAGAGTGTAGGGCTTGGTAGTGCGCCGGGTGCAGAGTGTAGGGTTAGGGAGTGAGCCGGGCGCAGAGTGTAGGGCTTGGGAGTAAGCCGGGCGCAGAGTGCAGGGCTTGGGAGTGAGCCGGGCGCAGAGCATAAGGCTTGGGAGTGCGCCGGGCGCAGAGTGTAGGGTTTGGGAGTTAACCGGGCGCAGAGTGTAGAGCTTGGTAGTGAGCCGGGCGCAGAGTGTAGCATTAGGGAGTGAGCCAGGCGCTGATTGTAGGGTTAGGGATTGAGCCGGGCGCAGAGTGTAGAGCTAGGGAGTGAGCCGGGCGCAGAGTGTAGCGTTAGGGAGTTAACCGGACGCAGAGTGTAGGGTTAGGGAGTGAGCAGGGCGCAGAGTGTAGGGTTAGGGAGTGAGCCGTGCGCAGAGTTTAGGGCTTGGGACTGATCCGGGCGCAGAGTGTAGAGCTTGAGAGTGAGCCGGACGCAGAGTGTAGGGCTTGGGAGTGAGCCGGGCGCAGAGTGTAGGGTTTGGGATTGAGCCGGGCGCAGAGTTTAGGGCTTGGGAATGAGCCGGGCGCAGAGTGTAGGGCTTGGGAGTGTGCCGGACGCAGAGTGTAGGGTTTGGGAGTTAACCGGACGCAGAGTGTAGGGTTAGGGAGTGAGCAGGGCGCAGAGTGTAGGGTTAGGGAGTGAGCCGTGCGCAGAGTTTAGGGCTTGGGACTGATCCGGGCGCAGAGTGTAGAGCTTGAGAGTGAGCCGGACGCAGAGTGTAGGGCTTGGGAGTGAGCCGGGCGCAGAGTGTAGGGTTTGGGATTGAGCCGGGCGCAGAGTTTAGGGCTTGGGAATGAGCCGGGCGCAGAGTGTAGGGCTTGGGAGTGAGCCGGGCGCAGAGTATGGGCTTGGGAGTGAGCTGGGCGCAGGGTGTAGGGCTTGGGAGTTAACCGGGCGCAGAGTGTAGGGCTTGTGAGTGAGCCGGGCGCACAGTGTAGGGCTTGGGAGTGAGCCGGGCTCAGAGTGTAGGGCTTGGTAGTGCGCCGGGTGCAGAGTGTAGGGTTAGGGAGTGAGCCGGGCGCAGAGTGTAGGGCTTGGGAGTAAGCCGGGCGCAGAGTGCAGGGCTTGGGAGTGAGCCGGGCGCAGAGCATAAGGCTTGGGAGTGCGCCGGGCGCAGAGTGTAGGGCTTGGGAGAGAGCCGGGCGCAGAGTGTAGGGCTTGGGACTGAGCCGGGCGCAGAATGTAGGGCTTGGGAGTGATCCGGGCTCAGAGTGTAGGGCTTGGGAGTGAGCCGGGCGCAGAATGTAGGGCTTGGGAGTGATCCGGGCTCAGAGTGTAGGGCTTGGGAGTGACCCGGGCTCAGAGTGTAGGGCTTGGGAGTGAGCCAGGCGCTGATTGTAGGGTTAGGGAGTGAGCCAGACGCTGATTGTAGGGTTAGGGAGTGAGCCGGGCGCAGAGTGTAGATCTTGGGAGTGAGCCGGGCGCAGAGTGTAGCGTTAGGGAGTGAGCCGGGCGCAGAGTGTAGGGTTTGGGAGTGAGCCGGGCTCAGAGTGTAGGGCTTGGTAATGCGCCGGGCGCAGAGTGCTGGGCTTGGGAGTGAGCCGGGCGCAGAGTTTAGGGCTTGGTAGTGCGCCGGGCGCAGAGTGTAGGGCTTGGGAGAGAGCCGGGCGCAGAGTGTAGGGCTTGGGACTGAGCCGGGCGCAGAGTTTAGGGCTTGGGAGTGAGCCGGGCGCAGAGTGTAGGGCTTGGGAGTGTGCCGGACGCAGAGTGTAGGGTTTGGGAGTTAACCGGACGCAGAGTGTAGGGTTAGGGAGTGAGCAGGGCGCAGAGTGTAGGGTTAGGGACTGATCCGGGCGCAGAGTTTAGGGCTTGGGAATGAGCCGGACGCAGATTGTAGGGTTTGGGAGTGAGCCGGGCACAGAGTGTAGGGCTTGGGAGTTAACCGGGCGCAGAGTGTAGGGCAGTGGAGTGAGCCTAGCGCAGAGTGTAGGGCTTGGGAGTGAGCAGGGCGCAGAGTGTAGGGCAGCGGAGTGAGCCGGTCGCAGAGTGTAGGGCTTGGGAGTGAGCCGGGCACAGACTGTAGGGCTTGGGAGTGAGCCGGGCGCAGTGTGTAGGGCTTGGGAGTGAGCCGGGCACAGAGTGTAGGGCTTGGGAGTGAGACGGGCACAGAGTGTAGGGTTTGGGAGTGAGCCGGGCGCTGAGTTTAGGGCTTGGGAGTGAGCCGGGCGCAGAGTGTAGGGTTAGGGAGTGAACCGGGCGCAGAGTGTAGGGTTTGGGAGTGAGACGGGCACAGAGCGTAGGGTTTGGGAGTGAGCCGGGAGCACAGTGTAGGGCTTGGGAGTGAGCCGGGCGCAGAGTGTAGGGTTAGGGAGTGAGCCGGGCACGGAGTGTAGGGTTTGGGAGTGAGCAGGGCGCAGAGTGTAGGGCTTGGGAGTGAGCCGGGCGCTGATTGTAGGGTTAGGGAGTGAGCCGGGCGCAGAGTGCAGGGCTTGGGAGTGAGCCGGGCGCTGATTGTAGGGTTAGGGAGTGAGCCGGGCACGGAGTGTAGGGTTTGGGACTGAGCAGGGCGCAGAGTGTAGGGCTTGGGAGTGAGCCGGGCTCAGAGTGTAGGGCTTGGTAGTGCGCCGGGCGCAGAGTGTAGGGTTAGGGAGTGAGCCGGGCGCAGAGTGTAGGGTTTGGGAGTGAGCCGGGCGCAGAGTGCAGGGCTTGGGAGTGAGCCGGGCGCAGAGTGTAAGGCTTGGGAGTGCGCCGGGCGCAGAGTGTAGGGCTTGGGAGTGAGCCGGGCGCAGAGTTTATGGCTTGCGAGTGAGCCGGGCGCAGAGTTTAGGGTTTGGGAGTAAGCCGGGCGCAGAGTCTAGGGCTTGGGAGTGAGCCGGGCGCAGAGTGTAGGGTTTGGGAGTGAGCCGGGCGCAGAGTGTAGGGCTTGGGAGTGAGCCGGGCGCAGAGTGTAGGGTTTGGGAGTGAGCCGGGCGCAGAGTGTAGGGCTTGGGTGTGAGCCGGGCGCAGAGTGTAGGGCTTGGGATTGACCCGGGCTCAGAGTGTAGGGCTTGGGAGTGAGCCGGGCGCAGAGTGTAGGGCTTGGGAGTGACCCGGGATCAGTGTAGGGCTTGGGAGTGTGCCGGACGCAGAGTTTAGGGTTTGGGAGTTAACCGGACGCAGAGTTTAGGGTTAGGGAGTGAGCAGGGCGCAGAGTGTAGGGTTAGGGAGTGAGCCGTGCGCAGAGTTTAGGGCTTGGGACTGATCCGGGCGCAGAGTGTAGAGCTTGAGAGTGAGCCGGACGCAGAGTGTAGGGCTTGGGAGTGAGCCGGGCGCAGAGTGTAGGCCTTGGGAGTGGGCCGGGCACAGAGTGTAGGGCTTGGGAGTGAGCCGGGCGCAGAGTGTAGGGCTTGGGAGTGAGTCGGGCGCAGAGTTTAGGCCTTGGGAGTGGGCCGGGCACAGAGTGTAGGCCTTGGGAGTGGGCCGGGCACATAGTGTAGGGCTTGGGAGTGAGCAGGGCGCAGAGTGTAGGGCTTGGGAGTGAGCCGGGCACAGAGTGTAGGGCTTGGGAGTGAGCCGGGAGCACAGTGTAGGGCTTGGTAGTGAGCCGGGCGCAGAGTGTAGGGTTAGGGAGTGAGCCGGGCGCAGAGTGTAGGGTTTGGGAGTGAGCCGGGCTCAGAGTGTAGGGCTTGGTAGTGCGCCGGGTGCAGAGTGTAGGGTTAGGGAGTGAGCCGGGTGCAGAGTGTAGGGCTTGGGAGTAAGCCGGGCGCAGAGTGCAGGGCTTGGGAGTGAGCCGGGCGCAGAGTGTAAGGCTTGGGAGTGCGCCGGGCGCAGAGTGTAGGGCTTGGGAGAGAGCCGGGCGCAGAGTGTAGGGCTTGGGACTGAGCCGGGCGCAGAATGTAGGGCTTGGGAGTGATCCGGGCTCAGAGTGTAGGGCTTGGGAGTGACCCGGGCTCAGAGTGTAGGGCTTGGGAGTGAGCCGGGCACAGAGTGTAGGGCTTGGGACTGAGCCGGGCGCAGAATGTAGGGCTTGGGAGTGATCCGGGCTCAGAGTGTAGGGCTTGGGAGTGAGCCGGGCACAGACTGTAGGGCTTGGGAGTGAGCCGGGCGCAGTGTGTAGGGCTTGGGAGTGAGCCGGGCACAGACTGTAGGGCTTGGGAGTGAGCCGGGCACAGAGTGTAGGACTTGGGAGTTAACCGGGCACAGAGTGTAGGGCTTGGGAGTGAGACGGGCACAGAGTGTAGGGTTTGGGAGTGAGCCGGGCGCTGAGTTTAGGGCTTGGGAGTGAGCCGGGCGCAGAGTGTAGGGTTAGGGAGTGAACCGGGCGCAGAGTGTAGGGTTTGGGAGTGAGACGGGCACAGAGCGTAGGGTTTGTGAGTGAGCCGGGAGCACAGTGTAGGGCTTGGGAGTGAGCCGGGCGCAGAGTGTAGGGTTAGGGAGTGAGCCGGGCACGGAGTGTAGGGTTTGGGAGTGAGCCGGGCGCTGATTGTAGGGTTAGGGAGTGAGCCGGGCGCAGAGTGCAGGGCTTGGGAGTGAACCGGGCGCTGATTGTAGGGTTAGGGAGTGAGCCGGGCACGGAGTGTAGGGTTTGGGACTGAGCAGGGCGCAGAGTGTAGGGCTTGGGAGTGAGCCGGGCTCAGAGTGTAGGGCTTGGTAGTGCGCCGGGCGCAGAGTGTAGGGTTAGGGAGTGAGCCGGGCGCAGAGTGTAGGGTTTGGGAGTGAGCCGGGCGCAGAGTGCAGGGCTTGGGAGTGAGCCGGGCGCTGAGTGTAAGGCTTGGGGGTGCGCCGGGCGCAGAGTGTAGGGCTTGGGAGTGAGCCGGGCGCAGAGTTTATGGCTTGCGAGTGAGCCGGGCGCAGAGTTTAGGGTTTGGGAGTAAGCCGGGCGCAGAGTCTAGGGCTTGGGAGTGAGCCGGGCGCAGAGTGTAGGGTTTGGGAGTGAGCCGGGCGCAGAGTGTAGGGCTTGGGAGTGAGCCGGGCGCAGAGTGTAGGGTTTGGGAGTGAGCCGGGCGCAGAGTGTAGGGCTTGGGTGTGAGCCGGGCGCAGAGTGTAGGGCTTGGGATTGACCCGGGCTCAGAGTGTAGGGCTTGGGAGTGAGCCGGGCGCAGAGTGTAGGGCTTGGGAGTGACCCGGGATCAGTGTAGGGCTTGGGAGAGTGCCGGACGCAGAGTTTAGGGTTTGGGAGTTAACCGGACGCAGAGTTTAGGGTTAGGGAGTGAGCAGGGCGCAGAGTGTAGGGTTAGGGAGTGAGCCGTGCGCAGAGTTTAGGGCTTGGGACTGATCCGGGCGCAGAGTGTAGAGCTTGAGAGTGAGCCGGACGCAGAGTGTAGGGCTTGGGAGTGAGCCGGGCGCAGAGTGTAGGCCTTGGGAGTGGGCCGGGCACAGAGTGTAGGGCTTGGGAGTGAGCCGGGCGCAGAGTGTAGGGCTTGGGAGTGAGTCGGGCGCAGAGTTTAGGCCTTGGGAGTGGGCCGGGCACAGAGTGTAGGCCTTGGGAGTGGGCCGGGCACATAGTGTAGGGCTTGGGAGTGAGCAGGGCGCAGAGTGTAGGGCTTGGGAGTGAGCCGGGCACAGAGTGTAGGGCTTGGGAGTGAGCCGGGAGCACAGTGTAGGGCTTGGTAGTGAGCCTGGCGCAGAGTGTAGGGTTAGGGAGTGAGCCGGGCGCAGAGTGTAGGGTTTGGGAGTGAGCCGGGCTCAGAGTGTAGGGCTTGGTAGTGCGCCGGGTGCAGAGTGTAGGGTTAGGGAGTGAGCCGGGCGCAGAGTGTAGGGCTTGGGAGTAAGCCGGGCGCAGAGTGCAGGGCTTGGGAGTGAGCCGGGCGCAGAGTGTAAGGCTTGGGAGTGCGCCGGGCGCAGAGTGTAGGGCTTGGGAGAGAGCCGGGCGCAGAGTGTAGGGCTTGGGACTGAGCCGGGCGCAGAATGTAGGGCTTGGGAGTGATCCGGGCTCAGAGTGTAGGGCTTGGGAGTGACCCGGGCTCAGAGTGTAGGGCTTGGGAGTGAGCCGGGCACAGAGTGTAGGGCTTGGGACTGAGCCGGGCGCAGAATGTAGGGCTTGGGAGTGATCCGGGCTCAGAGTGTAGGGCTTGGGAGTGACCCGGGCTCAGAGTGTAGGGCTTGGGAGTGAGCCGGGCACAGAGTGTAGGGCTTGGGAGTGACCCGGGCTCAGAGTGTAGGGCTTGGGAGTGAGCCGGGCGCAGAGTGTAGGGCTTGGGAGTGAGCCAGGCGCTGATTGTAGGGTTAGGGAGTGAGCCAGGCACTGATTGTAGGGTTAGGGAGTGAGCCGGGCGCAGAGTGTAGGGTTTGGGAGTGAGCCGGGCTCAGAGTGTAGGGCTTGGTAATGCGCCGGGCGCAGAGTGCTGGTCTTGGGAGTGAGCCGGGCGCAGAGTTTAGGGCTTGGTAGTGCGCCGGGCGCAGAGTGTAGGGCTTGGGAGAGAGCCGGGCGCAGAGTGTAGGGCTTGGGACTGAGCCGGGCGCAGAGTTTAGGGCTTGGGAGTGAGCCGGGCGCAGAGTGTAGGGTTAGGGAGTGAGCCGGGCGCAGAGTGCAGGGCTTGGGAGTGAGCCGGGCGCTGATTGTAGGGTTAGGGAGTGAGCCGGGCGCAGAGTTTAGGGCTTGGTAGTGCGCCGGGCGCAGAGTGTAGGGCTTGGGGAGTGAGCCGGGCTCAGAGTGTAGGGCTTGGTAATGCGCCGGGCGCAGAGTGTAGGGTTAGGGAGTGAGCCGGGCGCAGAGTGTAGGGTTTGGGAGTGAGCCGGCGCAGAGTGCAGGGCTTGGGAGTGAGCCGGGCGCAGAGTGTAAGGCTTGGGAGTGCGCCGGGCGCAGAGTGTAGGGCTTGGGAGTGAGCCGGGCGCAGAGTTTATGGCTTGCGAGTGAGCCGGCTCAGAGTGTAGGGCTTGGTAGTGCGCCGGGCGCACAGTGTAGGGTTAGGGAGTGAGCCGGGCGCAGAGTGTAGGGTTTGGGAGTGAGCCGGGCGCAGAGTGCAGGGCTTGGTAGTGAGCCGGGCGCAGAGTGTAAGGCTTGGGAGTGCGCCGGGCGCAGAGTGTAGGGCTTGGGAGTGAGCCGGGCGCAGAGTTTATGGCTTGCGAGTGAGCCGGGCGCAGAGTTTAGGGTTTGGGAGTAAGCCGGGCGCAGAGTCTAGGGCTTGGGAGTGAGCCGGGCGCAGAGTGTAGGGTTTGGGAGTGAGCCGGGCGCAGAGTTTAGGGTTAGGGAGTGAGCCGGGCGCAGAGTGTAGGGCTTGGGAGTGAGCCGGGCGCAGAGTGTAGGGTTTGGGAGTGAGCCGGGCGCAGAGTGTAGGGCTTGGGTGTGAGCCGGGCGCAGAGTGTAGGGCTTGGGATTGACCCGGGCTCAGAGTGTAGGGCTTGGGAGTGAGCCGGGCGCAGAGTGTAGGGCTTGGGAGTGACCCGGGATCAGTGTAGGGCTTGGGAGTGAGCCGGGCACAGAGTGTAGGGTTAGGGAGTGAGCCGGGCGCAGATTGTAGGGTTTGGGAGTGAGCCGGGCGCAGAGTGTAGGGCTTGGGAGTGAGCCAGGCGCTGATTGTAGGGTTAGGGAGTGAGCCGGGCGCAGAGTGTAGAGCTTGGTAGTGAGCCGGGCGCAGAGTGTAGCATTAGGGAGTGAGCCAGGCGCTGATTGTAGGGTTAGGGATTGAGCCGGGCGCAGAGTGTAGAGCTAGGGAGTGAGCCGGGCGCAGAGTGTAGCGTTAGGGAGTGAGCCGGGCGCAGAGTTTAGGGTTTGGGAGTGAGCCGGGCGCAGAGTGTAGGGCTTGGGAGTGTGCCGGACGCAGAGTGTAGGGTTTGGGAGTTAACCGGACGCAGAGTGTAGGGTTAGGGAGTGAGCAGGGCGCAGAGTGTAGGGTTAGGGAGTGAGCCGTGCGCAGAGTTTAGGGCTTGGGACTGATCCGGGCGCAGAGTGTAGAGCTTGAGAGTGAGCCGGACGCAGAGTGTAGGGCTTGGGAGTGAGCCGGGCGCAGAGTGTAGGGTTTGGGATTGAGCCGGGCGCAGAGTTTAGGGCTTGGGAATGATCCGGGCGCAGAGTGTAGGGCTTGGGAGTGAGCCAGGCGCAGAGTATGGGCTTGGGAGTGAGCTGGGCGCAGGGTGTAGGGCTTGGGAGTTAACCGGGCGCAGAGTGTAGGGTTAGGGAGTGAGCCGGGCGCAGAGTGTAAGGTTTGGGAGTCAGCCGGGCGCTGAGTTTAGGGCTTGGGACTGAGCCGGGCGCACATTGTAGGGCTTGGGAGTGAGCCGGGCGCAGAGTGTAGGGCTTGGGAGTGAGCCGGGAGCACAGTGTAGGGCTTGGTAGTGAGCCGGGCGCAGAGTGTAGGGTTAGGGAGTGAGCCGGGCGCAGAGTGTAGGGTTTGGGAGTGAGCCGGGCTCAGAGTGTAGGGCTTGGTAGTGCGCCGGGTGCAGAGTGTAGGGTTAGGGAGTGAGCCGGGCGCAGAGTGTAGGGCTTGGGAGTAAGCCGGGCGCAGAGTGCAGGGCTTGGGAGTGAGCCGGGCGCAGAGTGTAAGGCTTGGGAGTGCGCCGGGCGCAGAGTGTAGGGCTTGGGAGAGAGCCGGGCGCAGAGTGTAGGGCTTGGGACTGAGCCGGGCGCAGAATGTAGGGCTTGGGAGTGATCCGGGCTCAGAGTGTAGGGCTTGGGAGTGACCCGGGCTCAGAGTGTAGGGCTTGGGAGTGAGCCGGGCACAGAGTGTAGGGCTTGGGACTGAGCCGGGCGCAGAATGTAGGGCTTGGGAGTGATCCGGGCTCAGAGTGTAGGGCTTGGGAGTGACCCGGGCTCAGAGTGTAGGGCTTGGGAGTGAGCCGGGCACAGAGTGTAGGGCTTGGGAGTGACCCGGGCTCAGAGTGTAGGGCTTGGGAGTGAGCCGGGCGCAGAGTGTAGGGCTTGGGAGTGAGCCAGGCGCTGATTGTAGGGTTAGGGAGTGAGCCAGGCGCTGATTGTAGGGTTAGGGAGTGAGCCGGGCGCAGAGTGTAGAGCTTGGAGTGAGCCGGGCGCAGAGTGTAGCGTTAGGGAGTGAGCCCGGGCGCAGAGTGTAGGGTTTGGGAGTGAGCCGGGCGCAGAGTGTAAGGCTTGGGAGTGCGCCGGCGCGGCTTGGAGTGAGCCGGGCGCAGAGTTTATGGCTTGCGAGTGAGCCGGGCGCAGAGTTTAGGGTTTGGAGTAGCCGGGCGCAGAGTCTAGGCTTGGCGTGAGCCGGGCGCAGAGTGTAGGGTTTGGGAGTGAGCCGGCGCAGAGTTTAGGGTTAGGGAGTGAGCCGGGCGCAGAGTGTAGGGCTTGGAGTGAGCGGGCGCAGAGTGTAGGGTTTGGGAGTGAGCGGGCGCAGAGTGTAGGGCTTGGGTGTGAGCCGGGCGCAGAGTGTAGGGCTTGGGATTGACCCGGGCTCAGAGTGTAGGGCTTGGGAGTGAGCCGGGCGCAGAGTGTAGGGCTGGGAGTGACCCGGGATCAGTGTAGGGCTTGGAGTGAGCCGGGCACAGAGTGTAGGGTTAGGGAGTGAGCCGGGGCGCAGATTGTAGGGTTTGGAGTGAGCCGGGCGCAGAGTGTAGGGCTTGGGAGTGAGCCAGGCGCTGATTGTAGGGTTAGGGAGTGAGCCGGGCGCAGAGTGTAGAGCTTGGTAGTGAGCCGGGCGCAGAGTGTAGCATTAGGGAGTGAGCCAGGCGCTGATTGTAGGGTTAGGGATTGAGCCGGGCGCAGAGTGTAGAGCTAGGGAGTGAGCCGGGCGCAGAGTGTAGCGTTAGGGAGTGAGCGGGCGCAGAGTTAGGGTTTGGAGTGAGCCGGCGCAGAGTGTAGGCTTGGAGTGTGCCGGACGCAGAGTGTAGGGTTTGGGAGTTAACCGGACGCAGAGTGTAGGGTTAGGGAGTGAGCAGGGCGCAGAGTGTAGGGTTAGGGAGTGAGCCGTGCGCAGAGTTTAGGGCTTGGGACTGATCCGGGCGCAGAGTGTAGAGCTTGAGAGTGAGCCGGACGCAGAGTGTAGGGCTTGGGAGTGAGCCGGGCGCAGAGTGTAGGCCTTGGGAGTGGGCCGGGCACAGAGTGTAGGGCTTGGAGTGAGCGGGCGCAGAGTGTAGGGCTTGGGAGTGAGTCCGGGCGCAGAGTTTAGGCCTTGGGAGTGGACCGGGTACAGAGTGTAGGCCTTGGGAGTGGCGCGGCGCATAGTGTAGGCTTGGGAGTGAGCAGGGCGCAGAGTGTAGGGCTTGGGAGTGAGCCGGGCACAGAGTGTAGGGCTTGGGAGTGAGCCAGGCACAGTATATAGGGCAGTGGAATGAACCGGGCGCAGAGTGTAGGGCAGCGGATTGAGCCGGGCGCAGAGTGTAGGGTTAGGGAGTGACGCGGGCGCAGAGTGTAGGGCTTGGGAGTGAGCCGGGCGCAGAGTGTAGGGTTAGGAGTGAGCCGGGCGCAGAGTGTAGGTTAGGGAGTGAGCGGGCGCAGAGTGTAGGCTTGGGAGTGAGCCGGGCGCAGAGTGTAGGGTTTGAGAGTGAGCCTGGCTCAGAGTGTAGGGCTTGGTAGTGCGCGGGCGCAGAGTGTAGGGTTAGGGAGTGAGCCGGGCGCAGAGTGTAGGGTTGGGAGTCAGCGCGGGCGCTGAGTTTAGGGCTTGGGAGTGAGCCGGGCGCAAAGAGTAGGGGCTTGGGAGTGAGCCGGGCGCAGAGTGTAGGTTAGGGAGTGAGCCGGGCGCAGAGTGTAGGGTTTGGGAGTGAGCCGGCTCAGAGTGTAGGGTTTGGGAGTGAGCCGGGCTCAGAGTGTAGGGCTTGGGAGTGAGCCGGGCACAGAGTGTAGGGCTTGGACTGAGCCGGGCGCAGAATGTAGGGCTTGGAGTGATCGGGCTCAGAGTGTAGGGCTTGGGAGTGACCCGGGCTCAGAGTGTAGGGCTTGGGAGTGAGCCGGCACAGAGTGTAGGCTTGGAGTGACCCGGCTCAGAGTGTAGGGCTTGGGAGTGAGCCGGGCGCAGAGTGTAGGGCTTGGGAGTGAGCCAGGCGCTGATTGTAGGGTAGGGAGTGAGCAGGCGCTGATTGTAGGTTAGGGAGTGAGCCGTGCGCAGAGTGTAGAGCTTGGAGAGCGAGCGGGCGCAGAGTGTAGCGTTAGGGAGTGAGCCGGGCGCAGAGTGTAGGGTTTGGGAGTGAGCCGGGCGCAGAGTGTAAGGCTTGGGAGTGCGCCGGGCGCAGAAGTGTAGGGCTTGGGAGTGAGCCGGGCGCAGAGTTTATGGCTTGCGAGTGAGCCGGGCGCAGAGTTTAGGGTTTGGGAGTAAGCCGGGCGCAGAGTCTAGGGCTTGGGAGTGAGCCGGGCGCAGAGTGTAGGGTTTGGGAGTGAGCCGGGCGCAGAGTTTAGGGTTAGGGAGTGAGCCGGGCGCAGAGTGTAGGGCTTGGGAGTGAGCCGGGCGCAGAGTGTAGGGTTTGGGAGTGAGCCGGGCGCAGAGTGTAGGGCTTGGGTGTGAGCCGGGCGCAGAGTGTAGGGCTTGGGATTGACCCGGGCTCAGAGTGTAGGGCTTGGGAGTGAGCCGGCGCAGAGTGTAGGGCCTGGGAGTGACCGGGATCAGTGTAGGGCTTGGGAGTGAGCCGGGCACAGAGTGTAGGGTTAGGGAGTGAGCCGGGCGCAGATTGTAGGGTTTGGGAGTGAGCCGGGCGCAGAGTGTAGGGCTTGGGAGTGAGCCAGGCGCTGATTGTAGGGTTAGGGAGTGAGCCGGGCGCAGAGTGTAGAGCTTGGTAGTGAGCCGGGCGCAGAGTGTAGCATTAGGGAGTGAGCCAGGCGCTGATTGTAGGGTTAGGGATTGAGCCGGGCGCAGAGTGTAGAGCTAGGGAGTGAGCCGGGCGCAGAGTGTAGCGTTAGGGAGTGAGCCGGGCGCAGAGTTTAGGGTTTGGGAGTGAGCCGGGCGCAGAGTGTAGGGCTTGGGAGTGTGCCGGACGCAGAGTGTAGGGTTTGGGAGTTAACCGGACGCAGAGTGTAGGGTTAGGGAGTGAGCAGGGCGCAGAGTGTAGGGTTAGGGAGTGAGCCGTGCGCAGAGTTTAGGGCTTGGGACTGATCCGGGCGCAGAGTGTAGAGCTTGAGAGTGAGCCGGACGCAGAGTGTAGGGCTTGGGAGTGAGCCGGGCGCAGAGTGTAGGCCTTGGGAGTGGGCCGGGCACAGAGTGTAGGGCTTGGGAGTGAGCCGGGCGCAGAGTGTAGGGCTTGGGAGTGAGTCGGGCGCAGAGTTTAGGCCTTGGGAGTGGGCCGGGTACAGAGTGTAGGCCTTGGGAGTGGGCCGGGCACATAGTGTAGGGCTTGGGAGTGAGCAGGGCGCAGAGTGTAGGGCTTGGGAGTGAGCCAGGCACAGAATATAGGGCAGTGGAATGAACCGGGCGCAGAGTTTAGGGCAGCGGATTGAGCCGGGCGCAGAGTGTAGGGTTAGGGAGTGAGCCGGGCGCAGAGTGTAGGGCTTGGGAGTGAGCCGGGCGCAGAGTGTAGGGTTAGGGAGTGAGCCGGGCGCAGAGTGTAGGGTTAGGGAGTGAGCCGGGCGCAGAGTGTAGGGCTTGGGAGTGAGCCGGGCGCAGAGTGTAGGGTTTGAGAGTGAGCCTGGCTCAGAGTGTAGGGCTTGGTAGTGCGCCGGGCGCAGAGTGTAGGGTTAGGGAGTGAGCCGGGCGCAGAGTGTAGGGTTTGGGAGTCAGCCGGGCGCTGAGTTTAGGGCTTGGGAGTGAGCCGGGCGCAAAGAGTAGGGCTTGGGAGTGAGCCGGGCGCAGAGTGTAGGGTTAGGGAGTGAGCCGGGCGCAGAGTGTAGGGTTTGGGAGTGAGCCGGGCTCAGAGTGTAGGGTTTGGGAGTGAGCCGGGCTCAGAGTGTAGGGCTTGGTAGTGCGCCGGGCGCACAGTGTAGGGCTTGGGAGTGAGCCGGGCGCAGAGTGTAGGGTTAGGGAGTGAGCCGGGCTCAGAGTGTAGGGCTTGGTAGTGCGCCGGGCGCAGAGTGTAGGGTTAGGGAGTGAGCCGGGCGCAGAGTGTAGGGCTTGGGAGTGCGCCGGGCGCAGAGTGTAGGGCTTGGGAGTGAGCCGGGCGCAGAGTGTAGGGCTTGGGAGTGAGCCGGGCGCAGAGTCTAGGGCTTGGGACTGAGCCGGGCGCAGAATGTAGGGCTTGGGAGTGATCCGGGCTCAGAGTGTAGGGCTTGGGAGTGACCCGGGCTCAGAGTGTAGGGCTTGGGAGTGAGCCGGGCGCAGAGTGTAGGGCTTGGGAGTGACCCGGGCTCAGAGTGTAGGGCTTGGGAGTGAGCCGGGCGCAGATTGTAGGGTTTGGGAGTGAGCAGGGCGCAGAGTGTAGGGTTAGGGAGTGAGCCGTGCGCAGAGTTTAGGGCTTGGGACTGATCCGGGCGCAGAGTGTAGAGCTTGAGAGTGAGCCGGACGCAGAGTGTAGGGCTTGGGAGTGAGCCGGGCGCAGAGTGTAGGCCTTGGGAGTGGGCCGGGCACAGAGTGTAGGGCTTGGGAGTGAGCCGGGCGCAGAGTGTAGGGCTTGGGAGTGAGTCGGGCGCAGAGTGTAGGCCTTGGGAGTGGGCCGGGCACAGAGTGTAGGCCTTGGGAGTGGGCCGGGCACATAGTGTAGGGCTTGGTAGTGAGCAGGGCGCAGAGTGTAGGGCTTGGGAGTGAGCCGGGCACAGAGTGTAGGGCTTGGGAGTGAGCCAGGCACAGAATATAGGGCAGTGGAGTGAACCGGGCGCAGAGTGTAGGGCAGCGGATTGAGCCGGGCGCAGAGTGTAGGGTTAGGGAGTGAGCCGGGCGCAGAGTGTAGGTCTTGGGAGTGAGCCGGGCGCAGAGTGTAGGGTTTGAGAGTGAGCCTGGCTCAGAGTGTAGGGCTTGGTAGTGCGCCGGGCGCAGAGTGTAGGGTTAGGGAGTGAGCCGGGCGCAGAGTGTAGGGTTTGGGAGTCAGCCGGGCGCTGAGTTTAGGGCTTGGGAGTGAGCCGGGAGCACAGTGTAGGGCTTGGGAGTGAGCCGGGCGCACAGTGTAGGGCTTGGGAGTGAGCCGGGCGCAGAGTGTAGGGTTAGGGAGTGCGCCGGGCGCAGAGTGTAGGGTTAGGGAGTGAGCCGGGCGCAGAGTGTAGGGCTTGGGAGTGAGCCGGGCGCAGAGTGCAGGGCTTGGGAGTGAGCCGGGCGCAGAGTGTAAGGCTTGGGAGTGCGCCGGGCGCAGAGTGTAGGGCTTGGGAGTGAGCCGGGCGCAGAGTGTAGGGCTTGGGAGTGAGCCGGGCGCAGAGTCTAGGGCTTGGGACTGAGCCGGGCGCAGAGTTTAGGGCTTGGGAGTGAGCCGTGCGCAGAGTGTAGGGCTTGGGAGAGAGCCGGGCGCAGAGTGTAGGGCTTGGGACTGAGCCGGGCGCAGAGTTTAGGGCTTGGGAGTGAGCCGGGCGCAGAGTGTAGGGCTTGGGAGTGTGCCGGACGCAGAGTGTAGGGTTTGGGAGTTAACCGGACGCAGAGTGTAGGGTTAGGGAGTGAGCCGTGCGCAGAGTGTAGGGTTTGGGAGTGAGCCGGGCGCAGAGTTTAGGGCTTGGGAATGAGCCGGACGCAGAGTGTAGGGTTTGGGAGTGAGCCGGGCGCAGAGTTTAGGGTTTGGGAGTGAGCCGGGCGCAGAGTTTAGGGCTTGGGAATGAGCCGGACGCAGAGTGTAGGGTTTGGGAGTGAGCCGGGCGCAGAGTTTAGGGCTTGGGAGTGAGCCGGGCGCAGAGTGTAGGGCTTGGGAGTGTGCCGGACGCAGAGTGTAGGGTTTGGGAGTTAACCGGACGCAGAGTGTAGGGTTAGGGTGTGAGCAGGGCGCAGAGTGTAGGGTTAGGGAGTGAGCCGTGCGCAGAGTGTAGGGCTTGGGACTGATCCGGGCGCAGAGTTTAGGGTTTGGGAGTGAGCCGGGCGCAGAGTTTAGGGCTTGGGAATGAGCCGGACGCAGAGTGTAGGGTTTGGGAGTGAGCCGGGCGCAGAGTGTAGGGCTTGGGAGTTAACCGGACGCAGAGTGTAGAGCTAGGGAGTGAGCTGGACGCAGAGTGTAGGGCTTGGGAGTTAACCGGGCGCAGAGCGTAGGGCTTGGGAGTGAGCCGGACGCAGAGTGTAGGCCTTGGGAGTGGGCCGGGCGCAGAATGTAGGGCAGCGGAGTGAGCCGGGCGCAGAGTGTAGGGTTTGGGAGTTAACCGGACGCAGAGTGTAGGGTTAGGGAGTGAGCCGTGCGCAGAGTTTAGGGCTTGGGACTGATCCGGGCGCAGAGTGTAGAGCTTGAGAGTGAGCCGGACGCAGAGTGTAGGGCTTGGGAGTGAGCCGGGCGCAGAGTGTAGGCCTTGGGAGTGGGCCGGGCACAGAGTGTAGGGCTTGGGAGTGAGCCGGGC
This sequence comes from Hypanus sabinus, assembly GCF_030144855.1. Classification (NCBI taxonomy): domain Eukaryota; kingdom Metazoa; phylum Chordata; class Chondrichthyes; order Myliobatiformes; family Dasyatidae; genus Hypanus; species Hypanus sabinus. The sequence continues at coordinate 24,379 of NW_026779994.1, read as the reverse complement.
GCAGAGTGTAGGCCTTGGGAGTGGGCCGGGCACAGAGTGTAGGGCTTGGGAGTGAGCCGGGCGCAGAGTGTAGGCCTTGGGAGTGGGCCGGGCACAGAGTGTAGGCCTTGGGAGTGGGCCGGGCACATAGTGTAGGGCTTGGGAGTGAGCCGGGCACAGAGTGTAGGGCTTGGGAGTGAGCCAGGCACAGAATATAGGGCAGTGGAGTGAACCGGGCGCAGAGTGTAGGGCAGCGGATTGAGCCGGGCGCAGAGTGTAGGGTTAGGGAGTGAGCCGGGCGCAGAGTGTAGGGTTTGGGAGTCAGCCGGGCGCTGAGTTTAGGGCTTGGGAGTGAGCCGGGAGCAGAGTGTAGGGCTTGGGAGTGAGCTGGGCGCAGAGTGTAGGGCTTGGGAGTGAACCAGGCGCAGAGTGTAGGGCTTGGGAGTGAGCCGGGCGCACAGTGTAGGGCTTGGGAGTGAGCCGGGCGCACAGTGTAGGGCTTGGGAGTGAGCCAGGCGCTGATTGTAGGGTTAGGGAGTGAGCCGGGCGCAGAGTGTAGGGCTTGGGAGTGAGCAGGGCGCAGAGTGTAGGGCTTGGGAGTGAGCCGGGCGCAGAGTGTAGGGTTTGGGAGTGAGCCGGGCTCAGAGTGTAGGGCTTGGGAGTGAGCCGGGCGCAGAGTGTAGGGCTTGGGAGTGAGCTGGGCGCAGAGTGTAGGGTTAGGGAGTGAGCAGGGCGCAGAGTGTAGGGTTTGGGAGTGAGCAGGGCGCAGAGTGTAGGGCTTGGGAGTGAGCTGGGCGCAGAGTGTAGGGCTTGGGAGTGAGCCGGGCGCAGAGTGTAGGGTTAGGGAGTGAGCCGGGCGCAGAGTGTAGGGCTTGGGAGTGAGCCGGGCGCAGAGTGTAGGGCTTGGGAGTGAGCCGGGCGCAGAATGTAGGGCTTGGGAGTGATCCGGGCTCAGAGTGTAGGGCTTGGGAGTGACCCTGGCTCAGAGTGTAGGGCTTGGGAGTGAGCCGGGCGCAGAGTGTAGGGCTTGGGAGTGACCCGGGCTCAGAATGTAGGGCTTGGGAGTGAGCCGGGCGCAGATTGTAGGGTTTGGGAGTGAGCCGGGCGCAGAGTGTAGGGCTTGGGAGTGAGTCAGGCGCTGATTGTAGGGTTAGGGAGTGAGCCGGGCGCAGAGTGTAGAGCTTGGGAGTGAGCCGGGCGCAGAGTGTAGCGTTAGGGAGTGAGCCGGGCGCAGAGTGTAGGGCTTGGGAGTGAGCCGGGCGCAGAGTGTAGGGCTTGGGAGTGAGTCAGGCGCTGATTGTAGGGTTAGGGAGTGAGCCGGGCGCAGAGTGTAGGGCTTGGGAGTGAGCCGGGAGCACAGTGTAGGGCTTGGGAGTGAGCCGGGAGCACAGTGTAGGGCTTGGGAGTGAGCCGGGAGCACAGTGTAGGGCTTGGGAGTGAGCCGGGAGCACAGTGCTGGGCTTGGGAGTGAGCCGGGCTCAGAGTGTAGGGCTTGGTAATGTGCCGGGCGCAGAGTGCTGGGCTTGGGAGTGAGCCGGGCGCAGAGTATAGGGCTTGGTAGTGCGCCGGGCGCAGAGTGTAGTGCTTGGGAGAGAGCCGGGCGCAGCGTGTAGGGCTTGGGACTGAGCCGGGCGCAGAGTTTAGGGCTTGGGACTGAGCCGGGCGCAGAGTTTAGGGCTTGGGAGTGAGCCGGGCGCAGAGTGTAGGGCTTGGGAGTGTGCCGGACGCAGAGTGTAGGGTTTGGGAGTTAACCGGACGCAGAGTGTAGGGTTAGGGTGTGAGCAGGGCGCAGAGTGTAGGGTTAGGGAGTGAGCCGTGCGCAGAGTGTAGGGCTTGGGACTGATCCGGGCGCAGAGTTTAGGGTTTGGGAGTGAGCCGGGCGCAGAGTTTAGGGCTTGGGAATGAGCCGGACGCAGAGTGTAGGGTTAGGGACTGAGCCGGGCGCAGAGTTTAGGGCTTGGGAGTGAGCCGGGCGCAGAGTGTAGGGCTTGGGAGTGTGCCGGACGCAGAGTGTAGGGTTTGGGAGTTAACCGGACGCAGAGTGTAGGGTTAGGGTGTGAGCAGGGCGCAGAGTCTAGGGCTTGGGAGTGAGCCGGGCGCAGAGTGTAGGGCTTGGGAGTGAGCCGGGCGCAGAGTGTAGGGTTTGGGAGTGAGCCGGGCGCAGAGTGTAGGGCTTGGGTGTGAGCCGGGCGCAGAGTGTAGGGCTTGGGAGTGAGCCGGGCGCAGAGTGTAGGGCTTGGGAGTGAGCCAGGCGCTGATTGTAGGGTTAGGGAGTGAGCCGGGCGCAGAGTGTAGAGCTTGGTAGTGAGCCGGGCGCAGAGTGTAGCATTAGGGAGTGAGCCAGGCGCTGATTGTAGTGTTAGGGAGTGAGCCTGGCGCAGAGTGTAGAGCTTGGTAGTGAGCCGGGCGCAGAGTGTAGCATTAGGGAGTGAGCCAGGCGCTGATTGTAGGGTTAGGGAGTGAGCCGGGCGCAGAGTGTAGAGCTAGGGAGTGAGCCGGGCGCAGAGTGTAGCGTTAGGGAGTGAGCCGGGCGCAGAGTTTAGGGTTTGGGAGTGAGCCGGGCGCAGAGTGTAGGGCTTGGGAGTGTGCCGGACGCAGAGTGTAGGGTTTGGGAGTTAACCGGAGGCAGAGTGTAGGGTTAGGGAGTGAGCAGGGCGCAGAGTGTAGGGTTAGGGAGTGAGCCGTGCGCAGAGTTTAGGGCTTGGGACTGATCCGGGCGCAGAGTGTAGAGCTTGAGAGTGAGCCGGACGCAGAGTGTAGGGCTTGGGAGTGAGCCGGGCGCAGAGTGTAGGCCTTGGGAGTGGGCCGGGCACAGAGTGTAGGCCTTGGGAGTGGGCCGGGCACAGAGTGTAGGCCTTGGGAGTGGGCCGGGCACAGAGTGTAGGCCTTGGGAGTGGGCCGGGCACATAGTGTAGGGCTTGGGAGTGAGCCGGGCACAGAGTGTAGGGCTTGGGAGTGAGCCAGGCACAGAATATAGGGCAGTGGAGTGAACCGGGCGCAGAGTGTAGGGCAGCGGATTGAGCCGGGCGCAGAGTGTAGGGTTAGGGAGTGAGCCGGGCGCAGACTGTAGGGCTTGGGAGTTAACCGGGCGCAGAGTGTAGGGTTAGGGAGTGAGCCGGGCGCAGAGTGTAGGGTTTGAGAGTGAGCCTGGCTCAGAGTGTAGGGCTTGGTAGTGCGCCGGGCGCAGAGTGTAGGGTTAGGGAGTGAGCCGGGCGCAGAGTGTAGGGTTTGGGAGTCAGCCGGGCGCTGAGTTTAGGGCTTGGGAGTGAGCCGGGCGCACAGTGTAGGGCTTGGGAGTGAGCCGGGAGCACAGTGTAGGGCTTGGGAGTGAGCCGGGCGCAGAGTGTAGGGCTTGGGAGTGAGCCGGGCTCAGAGTGTAGGGCTTGGGAGTGAGCTGGGCGCAGAGTGTAGGGTTAGGGAGTGAGCAGGGCGCAGAGTGTAGGGTTAGGGAGTGAGCCGTGCGCAGAGTTTAGGGCTTGGGAGTGAGCCGGGCGCAGAGTGTAGGGCTTGGGAGTGAGCCGGGCGCAGAATGTAGGGCTTGGGAGTGATCCGGGCTCAGAGTGTAGGGCTTGGGAGTGACCCTGGCTCAGAGTGTAGGGCTTGGGAGTGAGCCGGGCGCAGAGTGTAGGGCTTGGGAGTGACCCGGGCTCAGAATGTAGGGCTTGGGAGTGAGCCGGGCGCAGATTGTAGGGTTTGGGAGTGAGCCGGGCGCAGAGTGTAGGGCTTGGGAGTGAGTCAGGCGCTGATTGTAGGGTTAGGGAGTGAGCCGGGCGCAGAGTGTAGAGCTTGGGAGTGAGCCGGGCGCAGAGTGTAGCGTTAGGGAGTGAGCCGGGCGCAGAGTGTAGGGCTTGGGAGTGAGCCGGGCGCAGAGTGTAGGGCTTGGGAGTGAGTCAGGCGCTGATTGTAGGGTTAGGGAGTGAGCCGGGCGCAGAGTGTAGGGCTTGGGAGTGAGCCGGGAGCACAGTGTAGGGCTTGGGAGTGAGCCGGGAGCACAGTGTAGGGCTTGGGAGTGAGCCGGGAGCACAGTGTAGGGCTTGGGAGTGAGCCGGGAGCACAGTGCTGGGCTTGGGAGTGAGCCGGGCTCAGAGTGTAGGGCTTGGTAATGTGCCGGGCGCAGAGTGCTGGGCTTGGGAGTGAGCCGGGCGCAGAGTATAGGGCTTGGTAGTGCGCCGGGCGCAGAGTGTAGTGCTTGGGAGAGAGCCGGGCGCAGCGTGTAGGGCTTGGGACTGAGCCGGGCGCAGAGTTTAGGGCTTGGGAGTGAGCCGGGCGCAGAGTGTAGGGCTTGGGAGTGTGCCGGACGCAGAGTGTAGGGTTTGGGAGTTAACCGGACGCAGAGTGTAGGGTTAGGGTGTGAGCAGGGCGCAGAGTGTAGGGTTAGGGAGTGAGCCGTGCGCAGAGTGTAGGGCTTGGGACTGATCCGGGCGCAGAGTTTAGGGTTTGGGAGTGAGCCGGGCGCAGAGTTTAGGGCTTGGGAATGAGCCGGGCGCAGAGTGTAGGGCTTGGGACTGAGCCGGGCGCAGAATGTAGGGCTTGGGAGTGATCCGGGCTCAGAATGTAGGGCTTGGGAGTGAACGGGCTCAGAGTGTAGGGCTTGGGAGTGACCCTGGCTCAGAGTGTAGGGCTTGGGAGTGAGCCGGGCGCAGAGTGTAGGGCTTGGGAGTGACCCGGGCTCAGAATGTAGGGCTTGGGAGTGAGCCGGGCGCAGATTGTAGGGTTTGGGAGTGAGCCGGGCGCAGAGTGTAGGGCTTGGGAGTGAGTCAGGCGCAGAGTGTAGCGTTAGGGAGTGAGCCGGGCGCAGAGTGTAGGGCTTGGGAGTGAGTCAGGCGCTGATTGTAGGGTTAGGGAGTGAGCCGGGCGCAGAGTGTAGGGCTTGGGAGTGAGCCGGGAGCACAGTGTAGGGCTTGGGAGTGAGCCGGGAGCACAGTGTAGGGCTTGGGAGTGAGCCGGGAGCACAGTGTAGGGCTTGGGAGTGAGCCGGGAGCACAGTGTAGGGTTTGGGAGTGAGCCGGGCGCAGAGTGTAGGGCTTGGTAATGCGCCGGGCGCAGAGTGCTGGGCTTGGGAGTGAGCCGGGCTCAGAGTGTAGGGCTTGGTAATGCGCCGGGCGCAGAGTGCTGGGCTTGGGAGTGAGCCGGGAGCACAGTGTAGGGTTTGGGAGTGAGCCGGGCTCAGAGTGTAGGGCTTGGTAATGCGCCGGGCGCAGAGTGCTGGGCTTGGGAGTGAGCCGGGCGCAGAGTATAGGGCTTGGTAGTGCGCCGGGCGCAGACTGTAGGGCTTGGGACTGAGCCGGGCGCAGAGTTTAGGGCTTGGGAGTGAGCCGGGCGCAGAGTGTAGGGCTTGGGAGTGTGCCGGACGCAGAGTGTAGGGTTTGGGAGTTAACCGGACGCAGAGTGTAGGGTTAGGGTGTGAGCAGGGCGCAGAGTGTAGGGTTAGGGAGTGAGCCGTGCGCAGAGTGTAGGGCTTGGGACTGATCCGGGCGCAGAGTTTAGGGTTTGGGAGTGAGCCGGGCGCAGAGTTTAGGGCTTGGGAATGAGCCGGACGCAGAGTGTAGGGTTTGGGAGTGAGCCGGGCGCAGAGTGTAGGGCTTGGGAGTTAACCGGACGCAGAGTGTAGAGCTAGGGAGTGAGCTGGACGCAGAGTGTAGGGCTTGGGAGTTAACCGGGCGCAGAGCGTAGGGCTTGGGAGTGAGCCGGACGCAGAGTGTAGGCCTTGGGAGTGGGCCGGGCGCAGAATGTAGGGCAGCGGAGTGAGCCGGGCGCAGAGTGTAGGGTTTGGGAGTTAACCGGACGCAGAGTGTAGGGTTAGGGAGTGAGCCGTGCGCAGAGTTTAGGGCTTGGGACTGATCCGGGCGCAGAGTGTAGAGCTTGAGAGTGAGCCGGACGCAGAGTGTAGGGCTTGGGAGTGAGCCGGGCGCAGAGTGTAGGCCTTGGGAGTGGGCCGGGCACAGAGTGTAGGGCTTGGGAGTGAGCCGGGCGCAGAGTGTAGGCCTTGGGAGTGGGCCGGGCACAGAGTGTAGGGCTTGGGAGTGAGCCGGGCGCAGAGTGTAGGCCTTGGGAGTGGGCCGGGCACAGAGTGTAGGCCTTGGGAGTGGGCCGGGCACATAGTGTAGGGCTTGGGAGTGAGCCGGGCACAGAGTGTAGGGCTTGGGAGTGAGCCAGGCACAGAATATAGGGCAGTGGAGTGAACCGGGCGCAGAGTGTAGGGCAGCGGATTGAGCCGGGCGCAGAGTGTAGGGTTAGGGAGTGAGCCGGGCGCAGAGTGTAGGGTTTGGGAGTCAGCCGGGCGCTGAGTTTAGGGCTTGGGAGTGAGCCGGGAGCAGAGTGTAGGGCTTGGGAGTGAGCTGGGCGCAGAGTGTAGGGCTTGGGAGTGAACCAGGCGCAGAGTGTAGGGCTTGGGAGTGAGCCGGGCGCACAGTGTAGGGCTTGGGAGTGAGCCGGGCGCACAGTGTAGGGCTTGGGAGTGAGCCAGGCGCTGATTGTAGGGTTAGGGAGTGAGCCGGGCGCAGAGTGTAGGGCTTGGGAGTGAGCAGGGCGCAGAGTGTAGGGCTTGGGAGTGAGCCGGGCGCAGAGTGTAGGGTTTGGGAGTGAGCCGGGCTCAGAGTGTAGGGCTTGGGAGTGAGCCGGGCGCAGAGTGTAGGGCTTGGGAGTGAGCTGGGCGCAGAGTGTAGGGTTAGGGAGTGAGCAGGGCGCAGAGTGTAGGGTTTGGGAGTGAGCAGGGCGCAGAGTGTAGGGCTTGGGAGTGAGCTGGGCGCAGAGTGTAGGGCTTGGGAGTGAGCCGGGCGCAGAGTGTAGGGTTAGGGAGTGAGCCGGGCGCAGAGTGTAGGGCTTGGGAGTGAGCCGGGCGCAGAGTGTAGGGCTTGGGAGTGAGCCGGGCGCAGAATGTAGGGCTTGGGAGTGATCCGGGCTCAGAGTGTAGGGCTTGGGAGTGACCCTGGCTCAGAGTGTAGGGCTTGGGAGTGAGCCGGGCGCAGAGTGTAGGGCTTGGGAGTGACCCGGGCTCAGAATGTAGGGCTTGGGAGTGAGCCGGGCGCAGATTGTAGGGTTTGGGAGTGAGCCGGGCGCAGAGTGTAGGGCTTGGGAGTGAGTCAGGCGCTGATTGTAGGGTTAGGGAGTGAGCCGGGCGCAGAGTGTAGAGCTTGGGAGTGAGCCGGGCGCAGAGTGTAGCGTTAGGGAGTGAGCCGGGCGCAGAGTGTAGGGCTTGGGAGTGAGCCGGGCGCAGAGTGTAGGGCTTGGGAGTGAGTCAGGCGCTGATTGTAGGGTTAGGGAGTGAGCCGGGCGCAGAGTGTAGGGCTTGGGAGTGAGCCGGGAGCACAGTGTAGGGCTTGGGAGTGAGCCGGGAGCACAGTGTAGGGCTTGGGAGTGAGCCGGGAGCACAGTGTAGGGCTTGGGAGTGAGCCGGGAGCACAGTGCTGGGCTTGGGAGTGAGCCGGGCTCAGAGTGTAGGGCTTGGTAATGTGCCGGGCGCAGAGTGCTGGGCTTGGGAGTGAGCCGGGCGCAGAGTATAGGGCTTGGTAGTGCGCCGGGCGCAGAGTGTAGTGCTTGGGAGAGAGCCGGGCGCAGAGTGTAGGGCTTGGGAGTGTGCCGGACGCAGAGTGTAGGGTTTGGGAGTTAACCGGACGCAGAGTGTAGGGTTAGGGTGTGAGCAGGGCGCAGAGTGTAGGGTTAGGGAGTGAGCCGTGCGCAGAGTGTAGGGCTTGGGACTGATCCGGGCGCAGAGTTTAGGGTTTGGGAGTGAGCCGGGCGCAGAGTTTAGGGCTTGGGAATGAGCCGGACGCAGAGTGTAGGGTTAGGGACTGAGCCGGGCGCAGAGTTTAGGGCTTGGGAGTGAGCCGGGCGCAGAGTGTAGGGCTTGGGAGTGTGCCGGACGCAGAGTGTAGGGTTTGGGAGTTAACCGGACGCAGAGTGTAGGGTTAGGGTGTGAGCAGGGCGCAGAGTCTAGGGCTTGGGAGTGAGCCGGGCGCAGAGTGTAGGGCTTGGGAGTGAGCCGGGCGCAGAGTGTAGGGTTTGGGAGTGAGCCGGGCGCAGAGTGTAGGGCTTGGGTGTGAGCCGGGCGCAGAGTGTAGGGCTTGGGAGTGAGCCGGGCGCAGAGTGTAGGGCTTGGGAGTGAGCCAGGCGCTGATTGTAGGGTTAGGGAGTGAGCCGGGCGCAGAGTGTAGAGCTTGGTAGTGAGCCGGGCGCAGAGTGTAGCATTAGGGAGTGAGCCAGGCGCTGATTGTAGTGTTAGGGAGTGAGCCTGGCGCAGAGTGTAGAGCTTGGTAGTGAGCCGGGCGCAGAGTGTAGCATTAGGGAGTGAGCCAGGCGCTGATTGTAGGGTTAGGGAGTGAGCCGGGCGCAGAGTGTAGAGCTAGGGAGTGAGCCGGGCGCAGAGTGTAGCGTTAGGGAGTGAGCCGGGCGCAGAGTTTAGGGTTTGGGAGTGAGCCGGGCGCAGAGTGTAGGGCTTGGGAGTGTGCCGGACGCAGAGTGTAGGGTTTGGGAGTTAACCGGAGGCAGAGTGTAGGGTTAGGGAGTGAGCAGGGCGCAGAGTGTAGGGTTAGGGAGTGAGCCGTGCGCAGAGTTTAGGGCTTGGGACTGATCCGGGCGCAGAGTGTAGAGCTTGAGAGTGAGCCGGACGCAGAGTGTAGGGCTTGGGAGTGAGCCGGGCGCAGAGTGTAGGCCTTGGGAGTGGGCCGGGCACAGAGTGTAGGGCTTGGGAGTGAGCCGGGCGCAGAGTGTAGGCCTTGGGAGTGGGCCGGGCACAGAGTGTAGGGCTTGGGAGTGAGCCGGGCGCAGAGTGTAGGCCTTGGGAGTGGGCCGGGCACAGAGTGTAGGCCTTGGGAGTGGGCCGGGCACAGAGTGTAGGGCTTGGGAGTGAGCCAGGCACAGAATATAGGGCAGTGGAGTGAACCGGGCGCAGAGTGTAGGGCAGCGGATTGAGCCGGGCGCAGAGTGTAGGGTTAGGGAGTGAGCCGGGCGCAGACTGTAGGGCTTGGGAGTTAACCGGGCGCAGAGTGTAGGGTTAGGGAGTGAGCCGGGCGCAGAGTGTAGGGTTTGAGAGTGAGCCTGGCTCAGAGTGTAGGGCTTGGTAGTGCGCCGGGCGCAGAGTGTAGGGTTAGGGAGTGAGCCGGGCGCAGAGTGTAGGGTTTGGGAGTCAGCCGGGCGCTGAGTTTAGGGCTTGGGAGTGAGCCGGGCGCACAGTGTAGGGCTTGGGAGTGAGCCGGGAGCACAGTGTAGGGCTTGGGAGTGAGCCGGGCGCAGAGTGTAGGGCTTGGGAGTGAGCCGGGCTCAGAGTGTAGGGCTTGGGAGTGAGCTGGGCGCAGAGTGTAGGGTTAGGGAGTGAGCAGGGCGCAGAGTGTAGGGTTAGGGAGTGAGCCGTGCGCAGAGTTTAGGGCTTGGGAGTGAGCCGGGCGCAGAGTGTAGGGCTTGGGAGTGAGCCGGGCGCAGAATGTAGGGCTTGGGAGTGATCCGGGCTCAGAGTGTAGGGCTTGGGAGTGACCCTGGCTCAGAGTGTAGGGCTTGGGAGTGAGCCGGGCGCAGAGTGTAGGGCTTGGGAGTGACCCGGGCTCAGAATGTAGGGCTTGGGAGTGAGCCGGGCGCAGATTGTAGGGTTTGGGAGTGAGCCGGGCGCAGAGTGTAGGGCTTGGGAGTGAGTCAGGCGCTGATTGTAGGGTTAGGGAGTGAGCCGGGCGCAGAGTGTAGAGCTTGGGAGTGAGCCGGGCGCAGAGTGTAGCGTTAGGGAGTGAGCCGGGCGCAGAGTGTAGGGCTTGGGAGTGAGCCGGGCGCAGAGTGTAGGGCTTGGGAGTGAGTCAGGCGCTGATTGTAGGGTTAGGGAGTGAGCCGGGCGCAGAGTGTAGGGCTTGGGAGTGAGCCGGGAGCACAGTGTAGGGCTTGGGAGTGAGCCGGGAGCACAGTGTAGGGCTTGGGAGTGAGCCGGGAGCACAGTGTAGGGCTTGGGAGTGAGCCGGGAGCACAGTGCTGGGCTTGGGAGTGAGCCGGGCTCAGAGTGTAGGGCTTGGTAATGTGCCGGGCGCAGAGTGCTGGGCTTGGGAGTGAGCCGGGCGCAGAGTATAGGGCTTGGTAGTGCGCCGGGCGCAGAGTGTAGTGCTTGGGAGAGAGCCGGGCGCAGCGTGTAGGGCTTGGGACTGAGCCGGGCGCAGAGTTTAGGGCTTGGGAGTGAGCCGGGCGCAGAGTGTAGGGCTTGGGAGTGTGCCGGACGCAGAGTGTAGGGTTTGGGAGTTAACCGGACGCAGAGTGTAGGGTTAGGGTGTGAGCAGGGCGCAGAGTGTAGGGTTAGGGAGTGAGCCGTGCGCAGAGTGTAGGGCTTGGGACTGATCCGGGCGCAGAGTTTAGGGTTTGGGAGTGAGCCGGGCGCAGAGTTTAGGGCTTGGGAATGAGCCGGACGCAGAGTGTAGGGTTTGGGAGTGAGCCGGGCGCAGAGTGTAGGGCTTGGGAGTTAACCGGACGCAGAGTGTAGAGCTTCGGAGTGAGCCGGACGCAGAGTGTAGGGCTTGGGAGTTAACCGGGCGCAGAGCGTAGGGCTTGGGAGTGAGCCGGACGCAGAGTGTAGGCCTTGGGAGTGGGCCGGGCGCAGAGTGTAGGGCAGCGGAGTGAGCCGGGCGCAGAGTGTAGGGCTTGGGAGTGAGCCCGGCACTGACTGTAGGGCTTGGGAGTGAGCCGGGCGCAGTGTGTAGGGCTTGGGAGTGAGCCGAGCACAGACTGTAGGGCTTGGGAGTGAGCCGGGCACAGAGTGTAGGACTTGGGAGTTAACCGGGCACAGAGTCTAGGGCTTGGGTGTGAGCCGGGCGCAGAGTGTAGGGCTTGGGAGTGAGCCAGGCGCTAATTGTAGGGTTAGGGAGTGAGCCGGGCGCAGAGTGTAGAGCTTGGTAGTGAGCCGGGCGCAGAGTGTAGCATTAGGGAGTGAGCCAGGCGCTGATTGTAGTGTTAGGGAGTGAGCCGGGCGCAGAGTGTAGAGCTTGGTAGTGAGCCGGGCGCAGAGTGTAGCATTAGGGAGTGAGCCAGGCGCTGATTGTAGGGTTAGGGAGTGAGCCGGGCGCAGAGTGTAGAGCTAGGGAGTGAGCCGGGCGCAGAGTGTAGCGTTAGGGAGTGAGCCGGGCGCAGAGTTTAGGGTTTGGGAGTGAGCCGGGCGCAGAGTGTAGGGCTTGGCAGTGTGCCGGACGCAGAGTGTAGGGTTTGGGAGTTAACCGGACGCAGAGTGTAGGGTTAGGGAGTGAGCAGGGCGCAGAGTTTAGGGCTTGGGACTGATCCGGGCGCAGAGTGTAGAGCTTGAGAGTGAGCCGGACGCAGAGTGTAGGGTTTGGGAGTTAACCGGACGCAGAGTGTAGGGTTAGGGAGTGAGCCGTGCGCAGAGTTTAGGGCTTGGGACTGATCCGGGCGCAGAGTGTAGAGCTTGAGAGTGAGCCGGACGCAGAGTGTAGGGCTTGGGAGTGAGCCGGGCGCAGAGTGTAGGCCTTGGGAGTGGGCCGGGCACAGAGTGTAGGGCTTGGGAGTGAGCCGGGCGCAGAGTGTAGGCCTTGGGAGTGGGCCTGGCACAGAGTGTAGGGCTTGGGAGTGAGCCGGGCGCAGAGTGTAGGCCTTGGGAGTGGGCCGGGCACAGAGTGTAGGCCTTGGGAGTGGGCCGGGCACATAGTGTAGGGCTTGGGAGTGAGCCGGGCACAGAGTGTAGGGCTTGGGAGTGAGCCAGGCACAGAATATAGGGCAGTGGAGTGAACCGGGCGCAGAGTGTAGGGCAGCGGATTGAGCCGGGCGCAGAGTGTAGGGTTAGGGAGTGAGCCGGGCGCAGAGTGTAGGGCTTGGGAGTTAACCGGGCGCAGAGTGTAGGGTTAGGGAGTGAGCCGGGCGCAGAGTGTAGGGTTTGAGAGTGAGCCTGGCTCAGAGTGTAGGGCTTGGTAGTGCGCCGGGCGCAGAGTGTAGGGTTAGGGAGTGAGCCGGGCGCAGAGTGTAGGGTTTGGGAGTCAGCCGGGCGCTGAGTTTAGGGTTTGGGAGTCAGCCGGGCGCTGAGTTTAGGGCTTGGGAGTGAGCCGGGCGCACAGTGTAGGGCTTGGGAGTGAGCCGGGAGCAGAGTGTAGGGCTTGGGAGTGAGCTGGGCGCAGAGTGTAGGGCTTGGGAGTGAACCAGGCGCAGAGTGTAGGGCTTGGGAGTGAGCCGGGCGCAGAGTGTAGGGCTTGGGAGTGAACCAGGCGCAGAGTGTAGGGCTTGGGAGTGAGCCGGGCGCACAGTGTAGGGCTTGGGAGTGAGCCGGGAGCACAGTGTAGGGTTAGGGAGTGAGCAGGGCGCAGAGTGTAGGGTTAGGGAGTGAGCAGGGCGCAGAGTGTAGGGTTAGGGAGTGAGCCGTGCGCAGAGTTTAGGGCTTGGGAGTGAGCCGGGCGCAGAGTGTAGGGCTTGGGACTGAGCCGGGCGCAGAATGTAGGGCTTGGGAGTGATCCGGGCTCAGAGTGTAGGGCTTGGGAGTGACCCTGGCTCAGAGTGTAGGGCTTGGGAGTGAGCCGGGCGCAGAGTGTAGGGCTTGGGAGTGACCCGGGCTCAGAATGTAGGGCTTGGGAGTGAGCCGGGCGCAGATTGTAGGGTTTGGGAGTGAGCCGGGCGCAGAGTGTAGGGCTTGGGAGTGAGTCAGGCGCAGAGTGTAGCGTTAGGGAGTGAGCCGGGCGCAGAGTGTAGGGCTTGGGAGTGAGTCAGGCGCTGATTGTAGGGTTAGGGAGTGAGCCGGGCGCAGAGTGTAGGGCTTGGGAGTGAGCCGGGAGCACAGTGTAGGGCTTGGGAGTGAGCCGGGAGCACAGTGTAGGGCTTGGGAGTGAGCCGGGAGCACAGTGTAGGGCTTGGGAGTGAGCCGGGAGCACAGTGTAGGGTTTGGGAGTGAGCCGGGCGCAGAGTGTAGGGCTTGGTAATGCGCCGGGCGCAGAGTGCTGGGCTTGGGAGTGAGCCGGGCTCAGAGTGTAGGGCTTGGTAATGCGCCGGGCGCAGAGTGCTGGGCTTGGGAGTGAGCCGGGAGCACAGTGTAGGGTTTGGGAGTGAGCCGGGCTCAGAGTGTAGGGCTTGGTAATGCGCCGGGCGCAGAGTGCTGGGCTTGGGAGTGAGCCGGGCGCAGAGTATAGGGCTTGGTAGTGCGCCGGGCGCAGACTGTAGGGCTTGGGACTGAGCCGGGCGCAGAGTTTAGGGCTTGGGAGTGAGCCGGGCGCAGAGTGTAGGGCTTGGGAGTGTGCCGGACGCAGAGTGTAGGGTTTGGGAGTTAACCGGACGCAGAGTGTAGGGTTAGGGTGTGAGCAGGGCGCAGAGTGTAGGGTTAGGGAGTGAGCCGTGCGCAGAGTGTAGGGCTTGGGACTGATCCGGGCGCAGAGTTTAGGGTTTGGGAGTGAGCCGGGCGCAGAGTTTAGGGCTTGGGAATGAGCCGGACGCAGAGTGTAGGGTTTGGGAGTGAGCCGGGCGCAGAGTGTAGGGCTTGGGAGTTAACCGGACGCAGAGTGTAGAGCTAGGGAGTGAGCTGGACGCAGAGTGTAGGGCTTGGGAGTTAACCGGGCGCAGAGCGTAGGGCTTGGGAGTGAGCCGGACGCAGAGTGTAGGCCTTGGGAGTGGGCCGGGCGCAGAATGTAGGGCAGCGGAGTGAGCCGGGCGCAGAGTGTAGGGTTTGGGAGTTAACCGGACGCAGAGTGTAGGGTTAGGGAGTGAGCCGTGCGCAGAGTTTAGGGCTTGGGACTGATCCGGGCGCAGAGTGTAGAGCTTGAGAGTGAGCCGGACGCAGAGTGTAGGGCTTGGGAGTGAGCCGGGCGCAGAGTGTAGGCCTTGGGAGTGGGCCGGGCACAGAGTGTAGGGCTTGGGAGTGAGCCGGGCGCAGAGTGTAGGCCTTGGGAGTGGGCCGGGCACAGAGTGTAGGGCTTGGGAGTGAGCCGGGCGCAGAGTGTAGGCCTTGGGAGTGGGCCGGGCACAGAGTGTAGGCCTTGGGAGTGGGCCGGGCACATAGTGTAGGGCTTGGGAGTGAGCCGGGCACAGAGTGTAGGGCTTGGGAGTGAGCCAGGCACATAATATAGGGCAGTGGAGTGAACCGGGCGCAGAGTGTAGGGCAGCGGATTGAGCCGGGCGCAGAGTGTAGGGTTAGGGAGTGAGCCGGGCGCAGAGTGTAGGGTTTGGGAGTCAGCCGGGCGCTGAGTTTAGGGCTTGGGAGTGAGCCGGGAGCAGAGTGTAGGGCTTGGGAGTGAGCTGGGCGCAGAGTGTAGGGCTTGGGAGTGAACCAGGCGCAGAGTGTAGGGCTTGGGAGTGAGCCGGGCGCACAGTGTAGGGCTTGGGAGTGAGCCGGGCGCACAGTGTAGGGCTTGGGAGTGAGCCAGGCGCTGATTGTAGGGTTAGGGAGTGAGCCGGGCGCAGAGTGTAGGGCTTGGGAGTGAGCAGGGCGCAGAGTGTAGGGCTTGGGAGTGAGCCGGGCGCAGAGTGTAGGGTTTGGGAGTGAGCCGGGCTCAGAGTGTAGGGCTTGGGAGTGAGCCGGGCGCAGAGTGTAGGGCTTGGGAGTGAGCTGGGCGCAGAGTGTAGGGTTAGGGAGTGAGCAGGGCGCAGAGTGTAGGGTTTGGGAGTGAGCAGGGCGCAGAGTGTAGGGCTTGGGAGTGAGCTGGGCGCAGAGTGTAGGGCTTGGGAGTGAGCCGGGCGCAGAGTGTAGGGTTAGGGAGTGAGCCGGGCGCAGAGTGTAGGGTTAGGGAGTGAGCCGGGCGCAGAGTGTAGGGTTAGGGAGTGAGCCGGGCGCAGAGTGTAGGGTTTGGGAGTGAGCCGGGCGCAGAGTGTAGGGTTAGGGAGTGAGCCGTGCGCAGAGTTTAGGGCTTGGGAGTGAGCCGGGCGCAGAGTGTAGGGCTTGGGACTGAGCCGGGCGCAGAATGTAGGGCTTGGGAGTGATCCGGGCTCAGAGTGTAGGGCTTGGGAGTGACCCTGGCTCAGAGTGTAGGGCTTGGGAGTGAGCCGGGCGCAGAGTGTAGGGCTTGGGAGTGACCCGGGCTCAGAATGTAGGGCTTGGGAGTGAGCCGGGCGCAGATTGTAGGGTTTGGGAGTGAGCCGGGCGCAGAGTGTAGGGCTTGGGAGTGAGTCAGGCGCAGAGTGTAGCGTTAGGGAGTGAGTCGGGCGCAGAGTGTAGGGCTTGGGAGTGAGCCGGGCGCAGAGTGTAGGGCTTGGGAGTGAGTCAGGCGCTGATTGTAGGGTTAGGGAGTGAGCCGGGCGCAGAGTGTAGGGCTTGGGAGTGAGCCGGGAGCACAGTGTAGGGCTTGGGAGTGAGCCGGGAGCACAGTGTAGGGCTTGGGAGTGAGCCGGGAGCACAGTGTAGGGCTTGGGAGTGAGCCGCGAGCACAGTGTAGGGTTTGGGAGTGAGCCGGGCGCAGAGTGTAGGGCTTGGTAATGCGCCGGGCGCAGAGTGCTGGGCTTGGGAGTGAGCCGGGCTCAGAGTGTAGGGCTTGGTAATGCGCCGGGCGCAGAGTGCTGGGCTTGGGAGTGAGCCGGGCGCAGAGTATAGGGCTTGGTAGTGCGCCGGGCGCAGAGTGTAGTGCTTGGGAGAGAGCCGGGCGCAGCGTGTAGGGCTTGGGACTGAGCAGGGCGCAGAGTTTAGGGCTTGGGAGTGAGCCGGGCGCAGAGTGTAGGGCTTGGGAGTGTGCCGGACGCAGAGTGTAGGGTTTGGGAGTTAACCGGACGAAGAGTGTAGGGTTAGGGTGTGAGCAGGGCGCAGAGTGTAGGGTTAGGGAGTGAGCCGTGCGCAGAGTGTAGGGCTTGGGACTGATCCGGGCGCAGAGTTTAGGGTTTGGGAGTGAGCCGGGCGCAGAGTTTAGGGCTTGGGAATGAGCCGGACGCAGAGTGTAGGGTTTGGGAGTGAGCCGGGCGCAGAGTGTAGGGCTTGGGAGTTAACCGGACGCAGAGTGTAGAGCTAGGGAGTGAGCCGGACGCAGAGTGTAGGGCTTGGGAGTTAACCGGGCGCAGAGCGTAGGGCTTGGGAGTGAGCCGGACGCAGAGTGTAGGCCTTGGGAGTGGGCCGGGCGCAGAGTGTAGGGCAGCGGAGTGAGCCGGGCGCAGAGTGTAGGGCTTGGGAGTGAGCCCGGCACTGACTGTAGGGCTTGGGAGTGAGCCGGGCGCAGTGTGTAGGGCTTGGGAGTGAGCCGAGCACAGACTGTAGGGCTTGGGAGTGAGCCGGGCACAGAGTGTAGGACTTGGGAGTTAACCGGGCACAGAGTCTAGGGCTTGGGTGTGAGCCGGGCGCAGAGTGTAGGGCTTGGGATTGACCCGGGCTCAGAGTGTAGGGCTTGGGAGTGAGCCGGGCGCAGAGTGTAGGGCTTGGGAGTGAGCCAGGCGCTGATTGTAGGGTTAGGGAGTGAGCCGGGCGCAGAGTGTAGGGTTAGGGAGTGAGCCGGGCGCAGAGTGTAGGGTTTGGGAGTGAGCCGGGCGCAGAGTGTAGCGTTAGGGAGTGAGCCGGGCGCAGAGTTTAGGGTTTGGGAGTGAGCCGGGCACAGAGTGTAGGGCTTGGGAGTGTGCCGGACGCAGAGTGTAGGGTTTGGGAGTTAACCGGACGCAGAGTGTAGGGTTAGGGAGTGAGCAGGGCGCAGAGTGTAGGGTTCGGGACTGATCCGGGCGCAGAGTGTAGAGCTTGAGAGTGAGCCGGACGCAGAGTGTAGGGCTTGGGAGTGAGCCGGGCGCAGAGTGTAGGCCTTGGGAGTGGGCCGGGCACAGAGTGTAGGGCTTGGGAGTGAGCCGGGCGCAGAGTGTAGGGCTTGGGAGTGAGTCGGGCGCAGAGTGTAGGCCTTGGGAGTGGGCCGGGCACAGAGTGTAGGGCTTGGGAGTGAGCCGGGCACAGAGTGTAGGCCTTGGGAGTGGGCCGGGCACAGTGTGTAGGCCTTGGGAGTGAGCCGGGCACATAGTGTAGGGCTTGGGAGTGAGCAGGGCGCAGAGTGTAGGGCTTGGGAGTGAGCCGGGCACAGAGTGTAGGGCTTGGGAGTGAGCCAGGCACAGAATATAGGGCAGTGGAGTGAACCGGGCGCAGAGTGTAGGGCAGCGGATTGAGCCGGGCGCAGAGTGTAGGGTTAGGGAGTGAGCCGGGCGCAGAGTGTAGGGCTTGGGAGTGAGCCGGGCACAGAGTGTAGGGCTTGGGTGTGAGCCGGGCGCAGAGTGTAGGGCTTGGGAGTGAGTCGGGCGCAGAGTGTAGGCCTTGGGAGTGGGCCGGGCACAGAGTGTAGGGCTTGGGAGTGAGCCGGGCACAGAGTGTAGGCCTTGGGAGTGGGCCGGGCACAGAGTGTAGGCCTTGGGAGTGGGCCGGGCACATAGTGTAGGGCTTGGGAGTGAGCAGGGCGCAGAGTGTAGGGCTTGGGAGTGAGCCGGGCACAGAGTGTAGGGCTTGGGAGTGAGCCAGGCACAGAATATAGGGCAGTGGAGTGAGCCGGGCGCAGAGTGTAGGGCAGCGGATTGAGCCGGGCGCAGAGTGTAGGGTTAGGGAGTGAGCCGGGCGCAGAGTGTAGGGTTAGGGAGTGAGCCGAGCGCAGAGCGTAGGCCTTGGGAGTGGGCCGGGCGCAGAGTGTAGGGCTTGGGAGTGAGCCGGGCGCAGAGTGTAGGCCTTGGGAGTGAGCCGCGCACAGAGTATAGGGCAGCGGATTGAACCGGGCGCAGAGTGTAGGGCAGCGGAGTGAGCCAGGCGCTGAGTGTAGGGCAGCGGAGTGAGCCGGGCGCTGAGTTTAGGGTTAGGGAGTGAACCGGCCGCACTGTGTAGGGCTTGGGAGTGAGCCGGGAGCACAGTGTAGGGCTTGGGAGTGAGCCGGGCGCAGAGTGTAGGGTTAGGGAGTGAGCCGGGCGCGGAGTGTAGGGTTTGGGAGTGAGCAGGGCGCAGAGTGTAGGGCTTGGGAGTGAGCCGTTCGCTGATTGTAGGGTTAGGGAGTGAGCTGGGCGCAGAGTGTAGAGCTTGGGAGTGAGCCGGGCGCAGAGTGTAGGGTTAGGGAGTGAGCCGGGCGCAGAGTGTAGGGCTTGGGAGTAAGCCGGGCACAGAGTATAGGGCTTGGGAATTAACCGGGCGCAGAGTGTAGGGTTAGGGAGTGAGCCGGGCGCAGAGTGTAGGGTTTGGGAGTGAGCCGGGTGCAGAGTGTAGGGCTTGGGAGTGAGCTGGGCGCAGAGTGTAGGGCTTGGGAGTGAGCCGGGCGCAGAGTGTAGGGCTTGGGAGTGAGCCGGGCGCAGAGTGCAGGGTTAGGGAGTGAACCGGGCGCAGAGTGTAGGGCTTGGGAGTGAGCCGGGCGCAGAGTGTAGGGCTTGGGAGTGAGCCGGGCGCACAGTGTAGGGCTTGGGAGTGAGCCGGGAGCACAGTGTAGGGCTTGGGAGTGAGCCGGGCGCAGAGTGTAGGGCTTGGGAATGAGCCGGGCGCAGAGTGTAGGGCAGCGGAGTGAGCCGGGCGCAGAGTGTAGGGTTTGGGAGTGAGCCGGGCGCAGAGTGTAGGGCTTGGGAGTGAGCCGGGCGCAGTGTGTAGGGCTTGGGAGTGAGCCGGGCGCAGAGTGTAGGGCTTGGGAGTGAGCCGGGCGCAGTGTGTAGGGCTTGGGAGTGAGCCGGGCGCAGAGTGTAGGGTTTGGGAGTGAGCCGGGCACAGAGTGTCGGGCTTGGGAGTGAGCCGGGCGCAGAGTGTCTGGTTAGGGAGTGAACCGGGCGCAGAGTGTAGGGCTTGGGAGTGCGCCGGGCGCAGAGTGTAGGGCTTGGGATTGAGCCGAGCGCAGAGCGTAGGGCTTGGCAGTGAGCCGGGCACAGAGCGTAGGCCTTGGGAGTGGGCCGGGCGCAGAGTGTAGGGCTTGGGAGTGAGCCGGGCGCAGAGCATAGGGCAGCGGAGTGAACCGGGCACAGAGTGTAGGGCAGCGGAGTGAGCCGGGCGCAGAGTGTAGGGTTTGGGAGTGAGCAGGGCGCAGAGTGTAGGGCTTGGGTGTGAGCCGGGCGCAGAGTGTAGGGCTTGGGAGTGACCCGGGCTCAGAGTGTAGGGCTTGGGAGTGAGCCGGGCGCAGAGTGTAGGGCTTGGGAGTGACCCGGGATCAGTGTAGGGCTTGGGAGTGAGCCGGGCGCAGAGTGTAGGGTTAGGGAGTGAGCCGGGCGCAGATTGTAGGGTTTGGGAGTGAGCCGGGCGCAGAGTGTAGGGCTTGGGAGTGAGCCAGGCGCTGATTGTAGGGTTAGGGAGTGAGCCGGGCGCGGAGTGTAGGGTTTGGGAGTGAGCAGGGCGCAGAGTGTAGGGCTTGGGAGTGAGCCGGGCGCAGAGTGTAGGGCTTGGGAGTGAGCCGGGCGCAGAGTGTAGGGCTTGGGAGTGAGCCGGGCACAGAGTATAGGGCTTGGGAGTTAACCGGGCGCAGAGTGTAGGGTTAGGGAGTGAGCCGGGCGCAGAGTGTAGGGTTTGGGAGTGAGCCGGGTGCAGTGTAGGGCTTGGGAGTGAGCTGGGCGCAGAGTGTAGGGCTTGGGAGTGAGCTGGGCGCAGAGTGTAGGGCTTGGGAGTGAGCCGGGCGCAGAGTGTAGGGCTTGGAGTGAGCTGGGCGCAGAATGTAGGGCTTGGGAGTGATCCGGGCGCAGAGTGTAGGGCTTGGGAGTGAGCCGGGCGCAGAGTGCAGGGCTTGGGAGTGAGCTGGGCGCAGAGTGTAGGGCTTGGGAGTGAGCTGGGCGCAGAATGTAGGGCTTGGGAGTGAGCCGGGCGCAGAGTGTAGGGCTTGGGAGTGAGCCGGGCGCAGAGTGCAGGGCTTGGGAGTGAGCTGGGCGCAGAGTGTAGGGCTTGGGAGTGAGCCGGGCGCAGAGTGTAGGGCTTGGGAGTGAGCCGAGCGCAGAGAGTAGGGCTTGGGAGTGAGCCCGGCGCAGAGTGTAGGGCTTGGGACTGAGCCGGGCGCAGAGTGTAGGGTTTGGGAGTGTGCCGGGCGCAGAGTGTAGGGCTTCGGAGTGAGCTGGGCGCAGAGTGTAGGGCTTGGGAGTGAGCCGGGCGCAGAGTGTAGGGCTTGGGAGTGAGCCGGGCGCAGAGTGTAGGGCAGCAGAGTGGGCTGGGCGCAGACTGTAGGGCTTGGGAGTGAGCCGGGCGCAGAGTGTAGGGTTTGGGAGTGGGCCGGGCGCAGAGTGTAGGGCTTGGGAATGAGCCGGGCGCAGAGTGTAGGGATTGGGAGTGAGCCGGGCGCAGAGTGTAGGGTTTGGGAGTGAACCAGGCGCAGAGTGTAGGGCTTGGGAGTGAGCCGGGCGCAGAGTGTAGGGCTTGGGAGTGAGCCGGGCGCAGAGTGTAGGCCTTGGGAGTGGGCCGGGCACAGAGTGTAGGGCTTGGGAGTGAGCCGGGCGCAGAGTGTAAGGCTTGGGAGTGAGCCGGGCGCAGAGTGTAGGGTTAGGGAGTGAGCCGGGCGCAGAGTGTAGGGTTTGGGAGTGAGCCGGGCAATGAGTGTAGGGCTTGGGAGTGAGCCGAGCGCAGAGCGTAGGCCTTGGGAGTGGGCCGGGCGCAGAGTGTAGGGCTTGGGAGTGGGCCGGGCGCAGAGTGTAGGGCTTGGGAGTGAGCCGGGCACAGTGCGTAGGCCTTGGGAGTGGGCCGGGCGCAGAGTGTAGGGCTTGGGAGTGAGCCGGGCGCAGAGTGTAGGGCTTGGGAGTAAGCTGGTCGCAGACTGTAGCGTTAGGGAGTGAGCTAGGCGCAGAGTGTAGGTATTGGGAGTGAGCAGGGCGCAGAGTGTAGGGCTTGGGAGTGCGCCGGGCGCAGAGTGTAGGGCTTGGGAGTGAGCCGGGCGCAGAGTTTAGGGCTTGGGAGTGAGCCGGGCGCAGAGTGTAGGGCTTGGGAGTGAGCCGGGCGCAGTGTGTAGGGCTTGGGAGTGAGCCGGGCGCAGAGTGCAGGGCTTGGGAGTGAGCCGGGCGCAGAGTGTAGGGCTTGGGAGTGAGCCGAGCGCAGAGAGTAGGGCTTGGGAGTGAGCCAGGCGCAGAGTGTAGGGCTTGGGACTGAGCCGGGCGCAGAGTGTAGGGTTTGGGAGTGAGCCAGGTGCAGAGTGTAGGGCTTGGGAGTGTGCCGGGCGCAGAGTGTAGGGCTTCGGAGTGAGCCGGGCGCAGAGTGTAGGGCTTGGGAGTGAGCCGGGCGCAGAGAGTAGGGCAGCAGAGTGGGCTGGGCGCAGACTGTAGGGCTTGGGAGTGAGCCGGGCGCAGAGTGTAGGGTTTGGGAGTGGTCCGGGCGCAGAGTGTAGGGCTTGGGAATGAGCCGGGCGCAGAGTGTAGGGCAGCGGAGTGAGCCGGGCGCAGAGTGTAGGGTTTGGGAGTGAACCAGGCGCAGAGTGTAGGGCTTGGGAGTGAGCCGGGCGCAGAGTGTAGGGCTTGGGAGTGAGCCGGGCGCAGAGTGTAGGCCTTGGGAGTGGGCCGGGCACAGTGTGTAGGGCTTGGGAGTGAGCCGGGCGCAGAGTGTAGGGCTTGGGAGTGAGCCGGGCGCAGAGTGTAGGCCTTGGGAGTGGGCCGGGCACAGTGTGTAGGGCTTGGGAGTGAGCCGGGCGCTGATTGTAGGGTTAGGGAGTGAGCCGGGCGCGGAGTGTAGGGTTTGGGAGTGAGCAGGGCGCAGAGTGTAGGGCTTGGGAGTGAGCCGGGCGCAGAGTGTAGGGCTTGGGAGTGAGCCGGGCGCAGAGTGTAGGGCTTGGGAGTGAGCCGGGCACAGAGTATAGGGCTTGGGAGTTAACCGGGCGCAGAGTGTAGGGTTAGGGAGTGAGCCGGGCGCAGAGTGTAGGGTTTGGGAGTGAGCCGGGTGCAGTGTAGGGCTTGGGAGTGAGCTGGGCGCAGAGTGTAGGGCTTGGGAGTGAGCTGGGCGCAGAGTGTAGGGCTTGGGAGTGAGCCGGGCGCAGAGTGTAGGGCTTGGGAGTGAGCTGGGCGCAGAATGTAGGGCTTGGGAGGGAGCCGGGCGCAGAGTGTAGGGCTTGGGAGTGAGCCGGGCGCAGAGTGCAGGGCTTGGGAGTGAGCTGGGCGCAGAGTGTAGGGCTTGGGAGTGAGCTGGGCGCAGAATGTAGGGCTTGGGAGTGAGCCGGGCGCAGAGTGTAGGGCTTGGGAGTGAGCCGGGCGCAGAGTGCAGGGCTTGGGAGTGAGCTGGGCGCAGAGTGTAGGGCTTGGGAGTGAGCCGGGCGCAGAGTGTAGGGCTTGGGAGTGAGCCGAGCGCAGAGAGTAGGGCTTGGGACTGAGCCGGGCGCAGAGTGTAGGGTTTGGGAGTGTGCCGGGCGCAGAGTGTAGGGCTTCGGAGTGAGCTGGGCGCAGAGTGTAGGGCTTGGGAGTGATCCGGGCGCAGAGTGTAGGGTTTGGGAGTGAGCCAGGCGCAGAGTGTAGGGCTTGGGAGTGAGCCGGGCGCAGAGTGTAGGGCTTGGGAGTGAGCCGGGCGCAGAGTGTAGGGCAGCAGAGTGGGCTGGGCGCAGACTGTAGGGCTTGGGAGTGAGCCGGGCGCAGAGTGTAGGGTTTGGGAGTGGGCCGGGCGCAGAGTGTAGGGCTTGGGAATGAGCCGGGCGCAGAGTGTAGGGATTGGGAGTGAGCCGGGCGCAGAGTGTAGGGTTTGGGAGTGAACCAGGCGCAGAGTGTAGGGCTTGGGAGTGAGCCGGGCGCAGAGTGTAGGGCTTGGGAGTGAGCCGGGCGCAGAGTGTAGGCCTTGGGAGTGGGCCGGGCACAGAGTGTAGGGCTTGGGAGTGAGCCGGGCGCAGAGTGTAGGGCTTGGGAGTGAGCAGAGCGCAGAGTGTAAGGCTTGGGAGTGAGCCGGGCGCAGAGTGTAGGGTTAGGGAGTGAGCCGGGCGCAGAGTGTAGGGTTTCGGAGTGAGCCGGGCACAGAGTGTAGGGCTTGGTAGTGCGCCGGGCGCAGAGTGTAGGGCTTGGGAGTGCGACGGGCGCAGAGTGTAGGGCTTGGGAGTGAGCAGGGCGCAGAGTGTAGGGTTAGGGAGTGAGCCGGGCGCAGAGTGTAGGGTTAGGGAGTGAGCCGGGCGCAGAGTGTAGGGCTTGGGAGTGAGCCGAGCGCAGAGCGTAGAGCTTGGCAGTGAGCCGGGCACAGTGCGTAGGCCTTGGGAGTGAGCCGGGCGCAGAGTGTAGGGTTAGGGAGTGAGCCGGGCGCAGAGTGTAGGGTTTGGGAGTGAGCCGGGCAATGAGTGTAGGGCTTGGGAGTGAGCCGAGCGCAGAGCGTAGGCCTTGGGAGTGGGCCGGGCGCAGAGTGTAGGGCTTGGGAGTGGGCCGGGCGCAGAGTGTAGGGCTTGGGAGTGAGCCGGGCACAGTGCGTAGGCCTTGGGAGTGGGCCGGGCGCAGAGTGTAGGGCTTGGGAGTGAGCCGGGCGCAGAGTGTAGGGCTTGGGAGTAAGCTGGTCGCAGACTGTAGCGTTAGGGAGTGAGCTAGGCGCAGAGTGTAGGTATTGGGAGTGAGCAGGGCGCAGAGTGTAGGGCTTGGGAGTGCGCCGGGCGCAGAGTGTAGGGCTTGGGAGTGAGCCGGGCGCAGAGTTTAGGGCTTGGGAGTGAGCCGGGCGCAGAGTGTAGGGCTTGGGAGTGAGCCGGGCGCAGTGTGTAGGGCTTGGGAGTGAGCCGGGCGCAGAGTGCAGGGCTTGGGAGTGAGCCGGGCGCAGAGTGTAGGGCTTGGGAGTGAGCCGAGCGCAGAGAGTAGGGCTTGGGAGTGAGCCAGGCGCAGAGTGTAGGGCTTGGGACTGAGCCGGGCGCAGAGTGTAGGGTTTGGGAGTGAGCCAGGCGCAGAGTGTAGGGCTTGGGAGTGTGCCGGGCGCAGAGTGTAGGGCTTCGGAGTGAGCCGGGCGCAGAGTGTAGGGCTTGGGAGTGAGCCGGGCGCAGAGAGTAGGGCAGCAGAGTGGGCTGGGCGCAGACTGTAGGGCTTGGGAGTGAGCCGGGCGCAGAGTGTAGGGTTTGGGAGTGGTCCGGGCGCAGAGTGTAGGGCTTGGGAATGAGCCGGGCGCAGAGTGTAGGGCAGCGGAGTGAGCCGGGCGCAGAGTGTAGGGTTTGGGAGTGAACCAGGCGCAGAGTGTAGGGCTTGGGAGTGAGCCGGGCGCAGAGTGTAGGGCTTGGGAGTGAGCCGGGCGCAGAGTGTAGGCCTTGGGAGTGGGCCGGGCACAGTGTGTAGGGCTTGGGAGTGAGCCGGGCGCAGAGTGTAGGGCTTGGGAGTGAGCCGGGCGCAGAGTGTAGGCCTTGGGAGTGGGCCGGGCACAGTGTGTAGGGCTTGGGAGTGAGCCGGGCGCAGAGTGTAGGGTTAGGGAGTGAGCCGGGCGCAGAGTGTAGGGTTTCGGAGTGAGCCGGGCACAGAGTGTAGGGCTTGGTAGTGCGCCGGGCGCAGAGTGTAGGGCTTGGGAGTGCGACGGGCGCAGAGTGTAGGGCTTGGTAGTGAGCCGGGCGCAGAGTGTAGGGTTAGGGAGTGAGCCGGGCGCAGAGTGTAGGGTTTGGGAGTGAGCCGGGCAATGAGTGTAGGGCTTGGGAGTGAGCCGAGCGCAGAGCGTAGGGCTTGGCAG